>NC_072780.1:232500-532500 GCF_022539595.1 Amphiprion ocellaris | reverse complement strand
ATTTTGTAAGGGATCAGAGTTTGCTAAAGTGATGTAACACGTGCATGGCGGGTTAACCAAATATTTCCCAGAAAAAAATCTGAAGGCCACTTGTCATTTCGACAATCAAATCCATGTCAAGTTGGTGAGGAGTGCAATTAGCTTTGATCTAGTCTTGTCGAATGGTTGTTGGCATTACATGGACCGGGGGTAGGGGTTCGGTTGAGCTGCTGCTGCTTGCCCGAGACAGCTGCTGCAGACTTCCTGCTGTATCCTTCCACCGGAGGAACACCTCCACACACTGGGCCACCACACCAGCCATGCCAAGCCTTGCTTCGTTTAAAACATTTTAAGATTAAAAAACGCTAACTTTTCAAGGTAACGTTACCGCAGCCACACATGCTGGTGAGTACCACTTACGTAGCTGTGTATCTTAACGTCGCTGCCACGTTTATGTCTCAGGGCGACGTTATTTTGCTAAGCTAACGGAGCATAGTTGATAGTGTACCACTGTTTACGGGTAAGTGTGGGTGTTTTTAGCAGAATAACTAGCGAGCCGTCATTCTAGCAAGCAGGCCAAGCTTCAGTAGCACATCACTGTGCTGGTGGCTCCCATCGTCCAGGTAGGTGCGATTTGGTGAAACACAGAAGTATGTCAAAGTGGCTGAGACTGAAGATGGCTATGATGATTTCAACACATTTCTTCAAAAAGGTTGGCATCACTTTTCATACAGCCCACGTTTGTGGCTACATGTTATAACACCTATTGAATTTATGTGGTATTTGAATATTTTGTTAATGATAGCCATGTCCTGCCAAAAACAAGCGTAGAAAATGCCAGGTAATGTTCTTATTGTATTTTTTCTATTGCTCCAAATCTAATATTTTTATCAGTTATTCAAAAGCTAGATCTTCCACTTGAGACTGAGCTGCACTTGACAGATGAATCAGGGACAGAAGTTGATGCAGATGTGTTTGAGGAGCTCTTGCAGGCAGGGAACCTCACTGTTAGGGTGGCATTGGAAAAGTCAACAGGTGAGACTCAACCTTGTTAGGGAAGGAGTATAATGAATATTGTGGAGAACACATGATTTTTTTTCATTTTGTGTTTACATTTGGTAAAAAATTGTTTACAGTTGTACTTCAGCATGATCTTTCATATACTTCGCTGGAGTCACCCATGTCAGACAACTCATCTGGGTCAGTGTCAGGAGTGTCCTCGCTAGCATCCTCTGATTCATCAGATGCAACAGTGATTGTTCATACAAACGGAGGGAGGAGAACCCATGCTGAACGGGAATCAGCAAAAGAGGTGTGTTGCTTTTGTAACAAATTCTATTAGTTATCAGATATCAGACACAAAGATGTTGTGTAGTTAAACTGATGGTGATGGATAATTCTAACTATTATTCTTTATCTTTTAGATGGTGAGAAATGCTCTGAAGGCTAAACCAGGTGGACAGTTTATTTTGGATGAATATGACAAAATGAAAACATTGACAGATAGCACAAGGAGAAAGTTGGTAAACCTTCTTGTGGCCAACATGGTTGAAATTCATGGATAAGTTTCATATTCATAATGTTCTTTACTTAATATAGAAATTATTTTTAAAACAAGCATACTCATTGTAAGGGATTGCATATCAGTAAAGCAATGTTTTAAGGCTAAAACATTATACAAAAACTAAATTTGAGGGACTGCTACTAACTGAAGCAAGAAAAAGCAAAATTTGTATCTTTTAAACACTGAATTGTTGTAGCAATGCCATGTTTATCTTTCAGGAGGAGCCCACCCATCTCTGTTCGAAGTACATGTGCTCTAGGCATCATCTCTCTATTTCCCAGCCTCAGAGATCTATAGTCGGACAAGGGATATGTAAGTTTATAAATTAAAAACTTGTATGTCAATTTATGGACCAGTAATATGTTTGGAATTTATGTAACAATCTATTGTTTTAATGTTACAGGAACACTTCTATGACCCAGAGAGTGGATCTGGCTACTTGGCCTGGAGGATAAAGACTGTTCAGGGCAACACTGCAGCTCAGCCCCAGAGATGCTCCACAAGCACAACCTATCAAGATAGTCCAAAGAGAAAGAGGGATGTTCTCTGCACTGATAAGCAGCTGCTTGGTGAGCACTGTCATGAAGCAATATCCTTTTTGAAACATTCAACTGATGAATCAGCCATCAAAGAGCGAATGAGGGCCACATTTCAGTACCGCCAAACACTGGTTCAAGATCAGCAGTGCTCTTCGACAGTCTTTGACATCTTCCCACGATTCCTCGACATCACTGGCTTGGTAAGAAAGACAACTTCTTTTGTAAGTGAATTGTTACTCAAAGTATATGCTTAAGGTGCATGAGTATACAGTGTGTGTTATCCTGTAGATTGAACAAGACTTCACCATGATGTTTGGAGAGGAAGTGTCGGGCAGATTTTTGGCAAAATGGCCTACCTTTTTCAAGCCTAGAATCCTGGCAGACTGCAAAAAACTGACTTCTAATGAGCACATTGAAGAACTCATGTCATTGCAGCATGACTCAGGTGGGTCTGGTTAGCTTGGCTCATTCTTCTCTTTGAAATGTCTCAATTATTTATGATGTGAATGAGTCTAATATTTCTCCTATTTTTCCCCTAGGCTGGGACAGTGATCTGTCCAGCATTCTTCTGTTGGTTCACCTGCTTCCTCCCACCCCCAAAGGCCACAAGAAGAGTGCTAAAATCAGCCCATGCCAGGCTGTTGACCATGTTGTGAGATATTTGCAGGTATGCAAATAGTAGTGTTGCAGTTATTCTGATGATCCTACTTCTTGGGTTGAAGCACTTTTTATATTTGCTTAGGTAGACATTTGAACTTAACAACGGCATATTTTCTCATAATGCTTTATGTTTTGTTCAAGATGGGAGCCAGTGTTGTCTTCCTTGCTGGTGTGGAGCCGGGCTAGCCCTTCCTCCTTGGTGTTGGTGAAAAGAAGAGCAGCATCCAAAGATACTATGTCATCATTGATCACAAGGCCATCCCTTGCAAGGCACAGACATCCCTTGCAGCTTTCGATGAGCTCTTCAAAGCACACTTCATCTTCAGTGTCAGTTACCATGAATCCCTCTACAACTTCTATACGTTCATCCAAACCACAGTTTTTAACTTTGACATCGGAAAGGCCAAGGAAACTCCCAGAGTCAAGGAACTAAGAGCAAGATTTTTTCATGATGCTTGAGGGGATAAATATCCATGGATGCAAATATTTTTCTTTGTTATGTCTGCCACAAAAGTTCTGCACTGCTTTGTCAGCTTTTAAGACTTCACCATGGCCTATATCCTGGAAAGACATTACGCTTAAAATGTGGACAGCCGGGATGTTCTTCTTTGTTTTGCACTTATTCAGGTTTCAAGAAGCATCTTGTTCATTTCCACAGAGATGTTGCTGTGACTAATACTGCTGACAATGTGGACACTCAGAATGAAGTTGATGAGCCATCAACTTCACAGACAGTCAACAAAGCCTCTCCAACAACTACCCAGCTCTCTGTTGACAATGATCATGTGTTAAACATGTGTGCTTCTGTTGTAGCACAGTTGCAAGCATCTGGTGTTGCTGAGAGCACAGTCAAAGCAATGGTGGGATCCATGGAGGACCTTGTAAATGACATTAATAGACAAGCAAGAGAGGCAGTTCTCAGCTGTTCTTCAGAAATTCAAGGTACGGATTTGGAAACGAAGGTGGAAAAGTGCTTTGATCAACTAGGAAATCCTTTCTCATCCTTGAACACAAGAGTAAAACGTCAGAAGTTCTTTGAGGACAAATGGGAAATTGTTGAGCCTGTCGAATATGTTCTTGGGGTGCGATTTGATGTTCGCAGAGATCAAACAACTGGCGTTTACTGTCAGGTCCCTGTGTTTGTGTACACACCCATCCTGGGAACTCTTAAGTCAATGTTCAAGAACACTGAATTATGTGAAAGTTTCTTCCAAGCCAAACATCATGAAGAAGGCATTTATAAAGACATATGTGATGGTTCATACTTCAAGAGTAACATTTTGTTTTCTCAGAAAAAGCATGCTCTATAGATTCAACTTTATTTTGATGAGTTTGAGACAGCAAATCCCTTAGGTTCAAAGAAAGGTATTCACAAACTCGGTTGTATTTACTTTATATTGAGGAACCTGCCCCCAAAATATAATTCTATGTTGATGAATATACATGTTGTGGCACTCTTTCACTCACAAGATCTGAAGACTTATGGGTTTGATGAGATCCTAAAGCCTCTTGTTGACGATCTTAAAATACTTGAAACACAAGGAATTGAGGTGCCTTTCTCAGACTCAATTTTCAATTCAATTCAATTTTATTTATATAGCGCCAATTACAGTCAAATTGTCTCGAGACGCTTTACAGAACCCATATGCCTGACCCCCAGAGCAAGCCAAAAGGCGACAGTGGCAAGGAAAACACCCTTTTAACAGGGAAAAAAACCTCGAGCAGAACCCGGCTCTAATGTGGGGGGACCCATCTGCCTGCTGGCCGGTTCTGTTATACAAGTAACGGGTGACAACCTAGGTTTACATGGACTGTTCGGTTTTGTTGAGTCCTTCAGTGCTACATATTTCTGTAGATTTTGTTTGACAAGTAAGGATGAGTCACAGTCTGTCTTTACTGAAGATGACCCTGGCATGATTTTTCGTACAAAGGAAATCCATGCAGAACACTGTGCAGCTCTACATGAAAATCCTATGCTGAGTTCCACATTTGGTGTCAAAAAGACATGCTTGCTCAATACATTGCATTTTTTCCACACCTCTGACAACTATGCAGTTGACATAATGCACGATTTACTTGAAGGTGTAGTACAGTACGAACTCAGACTTGTCTTTCAGTACCTTGTAAACCAGAAGTATCTGTCTTTGGAATCATTGTCACAGAGGATCCAAACTTTCAACTATGGTTATATTGAGAGAAAAAATAGACTAAGTGGGTTGAAAATGGATGAGGCTAGCAAGGATCTTGGATTAAATGCAATTCAGTCATGGTGTCTTGTAAGAAATACTCCTCTTATTTTTGGTGATGTATTGGAAAGAAATAACTTACTGGAATCTGCTCCCCCTCTTGATTCAGATTGTGAATATAGTCTCAAGCAAGCATAAGTTATAGCAACTGGACTAACCTCGTGTGAGTCGAAAACGTTTCACCTCTCATCCAAGAGGCTTCTTCAGTTCTGAAAGCCTGGTGGGGAGTACCCGATATTTATCCACCAGGAGGGTGGTGGCAAAAACAAGTGGACAAAGACCCGAAACCAATAGGCTCGTTGGTGTTAATGTGAGTCGTTAGCCTTTGATGGGCGGTCGTTACCCCTCCCAGCCCTCTAGGAGGGTGGTTGGGGGTCACCTGACTGCAGGTGGGACAGATGGCTGCACCTCCTTGGGAGGGCTCTAAGAACGGCGTTGTAAGTGGGAGACAAGTAGTGTCTGAGGCCCCCTCCTCTGTTCAAAGATGGCCGTTCTAGTTTGACATGAATGGCTTCTTTTACCCCTCTCTCAAACCATCTGTCCTCTCTGGCTAGAATGCGCACCTTGTTGTCATCAAAGGAGTGCCCCTTCTCCTTGAGGTGGAGGTGGACTGCTGAGTCCTGGCCTGTGGTCGTGGCCCTCCTGTGTTGTGCCATGCGCTTGTGTAATGGCTGCTTAGTCTCTCCAATGTACAGGTCAGAGCATTCCTCATTGCACTGCACTGCGTACACCACATTGCTCTGTTTCTCCCTTGGAATTTTGTCCTTGGGATGGACCAGCTTTTGCCTCAGAGTGTTGCTGGGCTTGAAGTGTACTGGGATCTGGTGGGTGTTAAAGATCCTCCTGAATTTCTCTGAAATTCCTGCCACATAGGGGATGACAATGTTGTTTCTCTTTTTGTGGTCCTCGTCTTTCTTATCCTCCCTGCGCTTTTTTGCTGTTTTGATAAAAGCCCAGTTTGGATAGCCACAAGTTTGAAGAGCAGAGTGAATATGTTTGTGTTCCCTCCTTTTTTTTTTTTTTTCCATCCGCTTCTGATGGGATGTTCTGTGCTCTGTGCTTTAAGGTATGGATCACCCCCAACTTGTGTTCTAGTGGGTGGTGTGAATCAAACAGGAGGTACTGGTCTGTGTGAGTGGGTTTTCTGTAGACCCCAATGTTGAGTTCCCCATTGGTTTCAATGCGTACCACGCAATCTAGAAACGCCAGACAGTTGTCTTGGACATCCTCTCTTGTGAACTTGATGTTTTTATCCACCGAGTTGAGGTGTTCTGTGAAAGGTTCGACCTCACCCTTCCTGATGGTGACCCATGTGTCATCCACATATCTGAACCAGTGCCTCGGGGAGTGGCCACTGAATGTTCTCAGTGCCACAATCTCCATTTCTTCCATGTACAAGTTAGCTACAATGGGGGATACAGGGGATCCCATGGCACAGCCGTGTTTTTGCCTGTAGAAACCGTTGTTGTACTGAAAATAAGTGGTGCTGAGGCAAAGGTTAAGGAGGTCACACACCTGTTTGGGGGAGAGGTTGGTCCTCTCAGACAGAGAGTTGTCAAGCAGCAGTTTTCTCTTTACTGTCTGTATTGCATCTCCAGTGGGAATGCAAGTAAAAAGCGAAGTCACGTCATATGAAACCATAGTTTCCTCAGGGTCTAAGCTGATTTTTCTGACCTTGTTTGTAAAGTCCATCGAGTTCCTTATGTGGTGAGGGGTGTCCCCACCAATGGGGAAAGGATGGTGGCAAGATACTTAGCAATGTTGTATGTCACAGAGTTGATGCTGCTTACAATTGGTCTCAGAGGGGCGCCCTGGTTTCCAAGCACACGGAGACAGCACAGATGGCGCAGCATGCTAAGGGCAAAGAAAGGCAAACACGGAAATTTCAGAACCTTGAGTCCCGGTTCTATAGTTCCAGGGGGGAACAAGAATGGGCCAAAATACAGAGCTCTGAAGGAAGGACTGGCGGCAGTCCTTTCCAGGCGGCCACACAGAGCAAAACAGCTGAACTGGACACCTATGACAAATGGGTTAAGAATTTGTCAGACAGAGAGCTCACTCCAGCCGAGCGGGGGGTCCTTGCCAAAGGACTGAACTTTGCAGTCACACCAGATGAGTTACCGGTGGTGGACTTGGTGACGGCCACAGAATCGGCCATTAGGAACAATAGGTTGTCAGAGACAGAGGCGGAACAGATCAGGCTTAAGGTGTCGGCAGCACTCTCCAGTGCCAAGTTACCCCCATCCAACATCTCCGCACAGGAGAAACGGGCACTGATAACTCTGCAGAAGGATCCCAACATCACAATCCTACCTGCAGATAAGGGGAGATGTACTGTTGTCCTTAACACAGCTGACTATCACTCAAAGGTCAGCAGCCTCCTATGTGACTCAGCAACTTATGAGACCCTAAAACGAGACCCCACCAACACCTACAAACTCAAAGTGGTTAACTGCCTGCAAAAACTGGAGAAAGGTCAGATCATCGACCGGGCCCTGTACTACAAACTCTATCCAGGCGATGCTATCCCTTGCATATACGGGCTGCCAAAAATTCACAAAGAGGCGCCCTCTTTGTGAATTTTTGGCAGCCCATATTCGAAAAATAGGTCCACTCCTTCATGTATGGTGCATGAGGTTTGAGGCCAAACACAACTTTTTTAAAAGATCAGCGAAAAATTTCAAAAATCATTGGTGAAACAACACCAGAGACAGTTAGCTTACCACTGGGAGAATTTTAATTTTCAGAGATTTGAGTTTGGTCCAGTGAAAAATGAAACCATTGATCGCCTCGAGGGAGGTGAGGTTTTAAGTTCTGTTTTTGATGTTAATTTATATTGTGAAGTGTCAACCACGAATTGGGTGAAGAACTATGGAACAGAATATCAGATTGGTATGTTTATTTGTACTGGAACAAAAATGGAAATACCTATTTTCAGAAAGATCATCAACATCATTGTGCATGATGGGCAAGCTTTCCTTTTGACTTGCAGAGTGGACACTCTTTATTTTGATGATCATTTCAATGCATACTGTGTTGATGAGAGAGCAGATTCATTTTCTGTTTTCCCAGTTAAGGAACTGATTTATCACAGACCCTATGACAAACAGTTTTCTAATGAGATGTGTGAAAAAATATACATTGGGCCACATTGTCATATTTTGTGACCTGTGTTGTATTGCAAAGCAGTGCTGTTTTTAATGTGGTGTGCTTGTTTGAAATACAGGCTGATTCAAACTGCAACTTGTGTTGTTTTCTTTGTAAAGTCAAGTGACATGCATTGTTTTGGGAGTAAAATTGGGGGTTATTATTTGATTCCCAGTAGTACTTTTAAACTAAACAATAAAAGATTTTTATTTAGATTAGAATTTTATAACACTTTCCATAGAGTTAATATAGTTTAAACCTTATTCAGTGTTAAAAACTACACTAATAGTGTTGACTTTTAACACTACACACTAGTGTAGTGTAAATTCAACACTGATGTGTGTTAAATTTCAACTACTGAGAATCTTGTTCCAACTCTGTCACAGTGTAAACTGTTGAACACTTTCAAAAGTGTTGTTTTAACTCGATCTAGAGTGGACCAATATAAACACTTTAGAAGTGTTGAGATTAACTCTGTAGGAGTTGAATTAACACTTCCAAATTTGCTGTGTGAAATAGGCTGTTTATCAGCTGATCAAAAGTTTAAGACCATCGCTCAAAAAAATTACAAAAAACTCTCCAAACCAGAACAAAAAATTTTCTCAGTAGGACTCAGTAATGAGTAGCTCCACCGTTCTTGTTAATCACTTCAAAAATGGGTTTGGGCATGCTTGATGCGAGTGTTTCCAGAAGGCTGGTGGGGACATTGCTCCAAGTGGTGAAGATGGCTTCACGAAGGGCATCAACTGTCCGGAACTGATGGCCATTTTTATAAACTTCCCTTGCCATCCATCCCCAAATGTTCTCTATGGGATTTAAATCAGGGGAACATGCAGGATGGTCCAAAAGAGTGATGATATTCTCCCTGAAGAAGTCCTTGGTCAAGCGAGCATTGTGAACTGCAGTGTTGTCCTGTTGAAAAACCCAGCTGTTACCACACAGACGAGGGCCCTCAGTCATGAGGGATGCCTGCTGCAACATCTGCACGTAACCAGCCGCCATTTGACGACCTGCACCACCTGAAGCTCCAGTGTTCCACTGAATGAAAAAGCACCCCAGATCATGATGGACCCCCCTCCACTGTGCCGGGTAGAAAACATCTCAGGTGGGATCTCCTTGTCATGCCAGTAACATTGGAAGCCATCTGGACCGTCAAGGTTCAATTTTTTCTCATCAGAGAATAAAACTTTTTTCCACCTTTCACTGTCCCATGTTTGATGCTCCCTGGCAAAGTCTAAACGGGGCAGTTTTGTGGTGTTGTAGGAGACGAGGTCTTTGAATTAGTTTTTTGTTTTTGAAACCCTTTTCCCACAGATGCCGTCTGATGGTTATTGCACTGCAGTCGGCACCAGTAAGGGCCTTAATTTGGGTTGAGGACTGCCCTGTGTCTTGACGGACAGCCAATCGGATCCTCCGGCTCAGCGCAGGTGTAATTTTTTTGGGTCTACCACTTGACTTTTTTGTTCCATAATGCTCAGGATCTTTCAAAAAATTTAGAATGACTGTCTTACTGCGTCCAACCTCAGCAGCAATGGCATGCTGCGAGAGGCCTTGCTTATGCAGCTCGACGATCCGACCACGTTCAAGAAGAGAAAGGTTCTTAGCTTTAGCCATCAGGAGGGCATGACCGTATGAATGCCTGACAGAAGATGAGAATTTTGAGCAGATTTGGGCTTTTATAGCCTGTGGTCTTAAACTTTTGATCAGCTGATAAACAGCCTATTTCAGTTTACTTGTTGTTTTCAATAAATTACTTTTTCAAAGTGCTTTTTGTCTCACTCCCCCTTCTTGCTTTTGGATATTGTAGCTCTACTTAATACCTCATTAAGATCCAAATGTGCAAAAGGTAAATTCTAGCTATTTTTCAACTGGTCTTAAGATTTTGATCAGGTCTGTATTTGCTAGATGGTGTTTTTTAAGGAATCCATCCTTGAACCTCTGACAGAAACAAGACCAGCCATTTTGAAGCAGTTCATAGCTATTAATGTCAGGTCAGAGAGTACTATATATAGACGTGTAATTGCAGGAGTTTCCAGGCTTCATCACCATCCCAACAGACATTTTTATGGAAAGTCGGTAGAAGTTTGGAACTTGAGGGGAAAAGACACCTCATGTCCATCATCATTTCTACCTGTTGAGGGCATTGCCGGAAGATGTGTGGTAAACACATCCACTGTACAGGAAAGCAACATAAGAGAAAAGGTGACTGTAGTCATGCTGCTCTGCATGGTGTTTGAGATTTAGGATTTTGACAGTGTTGAAAAGTGCCTGTGATGTGCTTTTATGTCCTTTTATAAAACCCTGACTCAAATAAAGTATAAACTGTATAATTTTGTTTGTGTGTCCTTTTTCTCTTAAAAAAGCAATGCAAGTGTGAAAAGTCAACCCCCACCACCAACCCAACCTTTCTCCCTCCACACCCACCAACTCTCCCACCGCAGACACACACACACACCACTCTGATTTGCATTTGTATAGCTCACAGTATTTTCACTGACACTGGAAAGCTCCCCCCCTGAGAGATCAGCCGTCCACGTTAATTCCTGGCATTTCTCAGTAGTTTTTTGTGCTGCCTGCAAATTGCAGTTAACTGCCTTTAACTTGAAATTCCACGGAAATGTTCAGTGCTGTTTACAGACAAAAATCCCTACTTTCATGCAGTGTACTGTCTTCAATGTGTGACAAAGCAGTCAATCAGACATACAAGCGATCAAAACAAGTCACCGGAATAAAGTGAGACACAGAAAACATCCATCACCTACGCGACAGTGTGCATGTGTAACTCACCTCTCTGGATGTCGACGACTTGGTCTTTAATCGTCCACCGCAGACGTTGGCTCTCTCAGCATCTAAAAGAAAGAAAGAAAACATGAGCAAACGATCAAAGTCTGGAGGAGAAGAAGAAGAAGAAGAAAGATAGATAGATAGATAGATAGATAGATAGATAGATAGATAGATAGATAGATAGATAGATAGATAGATAGATAGGTAGGTAGGTAGGTAGGTAGGTAGGTAGGTAGGTAGGTAGGTAGGTAGGTAGGTAGGTAGGTAGGTAGGTAGGTAGGTAGGTAGGTAGGTAGGTAGGTAGGTAGGTAGGTAGGTAGGTAGGTAGGTAGGTAGGTAGGTAGGTAGGTAGGTAGGTAGGTAGGTAGGTAGGTAGGTAGGTAGGTAGGTAGGTAGGTAGGTAGGTAGGTAGGTAGGTAGGTAGGTAGGTAGGTAGGTAGGTAGGTAGGTAGGTAGGTAGGTAGGTAGGTAGGTAGGTAGGTAGGTAGGTAGGTAGGTAGGTAGGTAGGTAAGGTAGGTAGGTAGGTAGGTAGGTAGGTAGGTAGGTAGGTAGGTAGGTAGGTAGGTAGGTAGGTAGGTAGGTAGGTAGGTAGGTAGGTAGGTAGGTAGGTAGGTAGGTAGGTAGGTAGGTAGGTAGGTAGGTAGGTAGGTAGGTAGGTAGGTAGGTAGGTAGGTAGGTAGGTAGGTAGGTAGGTAGGTAGGTAGGTAGGTAGGTAGGTAGGTAGGTAGGTAGGTAGGTAGGTAGATAGATAGATAGATAGATAGATAGATAGATAGATAGATAGATAGATAGATAGATAGATAGATATTCAGTAGCTCCACAATCTGTGTCCAGGCACTGTCTGTCTCTGTCAACCTGCCACCTCCTGAACTAAAGAAACATGAGCAAATGATCAAAGACCCACGTCTTCAATGTGTGGCAAAGCAATCAATCAGACATACAAGTCACTGGAATAAAGTGACACACAGACACAGAAAACACCCATCACCTACGTGACACCGTGCATGTGTCTAACTCACCTCTCCCCTCTGGATGTCCACCACTTTGTCTCTCAGCATCTAAAAGAAAGAAACACAAAAGCAACATGAGCAATCGAGCAAAGTCTACTGTCTTCAATCTCTGACAAAACAATCAATTACACATACAAGTGATCAAAACAAGTCACCAGCATAATGTGCCACCCACACACAAAACACCCAGCACCTACGTGAGACCGTGCGCGTGTCTAACTCACCTCTCCCCTCTGGATGTCCACCATTTTGTCTCTCAGCATCTATATATTGTAGTGTCACCAAAATCACTGGAGCCTTCAATTCTCTCCTGCTGGTCATACTACAACTCTTGGTTTGACACTAAATAAAAAAAATCTGAATTTTAAGAAATTTTCATTATTTTAATATTAATGTTTTAAGATAAGATAAGATAAGATAAGATAAAGTTCTTTATTTCTCCCCACTCCAGGGGAAATTTACATTGTTACAGCAGTTTTATTTACAATATATACAAGGGTGGCAAAATTTTTTAACAGAAAAAATAAAAATAAAGTTTAAAAGTGCAGAGATGTGCAGTGCAAGAATGTCAGTGCAAATTTTATGGTTTGGGGTGGTAATGATATAGTCCAGTTTATGTTAACATCAGCCAGTGATGCTGATGTTGTAAAGTCTTATAGCAGATGGGATGAAGGACCTGCGATAGCGCTCTTTCTTGCAGGGTGGATGTCTCAGTCTGCTGCTGAAGGAGCTGCTTAAAGACCCCACAGTGTCATGCAGTGGGTGAGAGGGATTGTCCATGATGGATGTGAGCTTTGACAACATCCTCCTCTCACCCACCTCCTCTATGGAGTCCAGGGAACAGTCCAGGACAGAACCAGCCCTCCTCACCAGTCTGTTTAGTCTCTTTCTGTCCCTTTCAATGCTCCCTGCTCCCCAGCAGACCACTGCATAGAAGATAGCAGACGCTACCACAGAGTCATAAAATGTCCTGAGCAGAGTCCTGCACACTCCAAAGGACCTCAGTCTCCTCAGCAGGTGGAGACGACTTTGGCCCTTCTTGTACAGGACCTCTGTATTGTGTGTCCAGTCCAGTTTGTTGTTGAGGTGAACACCCAGGTATTTGTATGTGTCCACCATGTCAATGTCCAAACCCTGGATGTTCACCGGTGCAGTCCGGGGTGTCCTCCTCCTGCGGAAGTCCACGATCATCTCCTTCGTCTTACTGGCATTGAGCTGCAGATGGTTTCGCTCACACCAGTCCACAAAGTCAGAGATGACCATCCTGTACTCCCGCTCGTCCCCTTCAGATACGCACCCAACAATGGCTGTATCATCGGAGAACTTCTGGAGGTGACAGCTCCCAGAGTTGTAGTGGAAGTCCGATGTGTACAGGGTGAAGAGAAAGGGGGAGAGCACTGTCCCCTGTGGGGCCCCCATGCTGCTGACTACCACATCAGTTATTAGTCATAACATTCAATAACTTCACTCTTATACATTGTAGTGTCACCAAAATCACTGGAGCCTTCAATTGTCTCCTGCTGGTCATACTACAACTCTTGGTTTCACACTAAATAAAAAAACTCTGAATTTTAAGAAATTTTAATTACCTTAGTATTGTTTTATTAGTAATAAATTCAATAACTTCACTCTTGTTTACTGTAGTGTCACCAAAATCACTGGAGCCTTCAATTGTCTCCTGCTGGTCATACAACAACTCTTGGTTTCACACTAAATAAAAAAAATCTGAATTTTAAGAAATTTTAATTACCTTAGTATTGTTTTATTAGTAATAAATTCAGTAACTTCACTCTTGTTTACTGTAGTGTCACCAAAATCACTGGAGCCTTCAGTTGTCTCCTGCTGGTCATACAACAACTCTTGGTTTGACACTAAATACAAAAAAATCTGAATTTTAAGAAATTTTCATTATTTTAGTATTGTTTTATTAGTAATAAATTCAATAACTTCACTCTTGTTTACTGTAGTGTCACTAAAATCACTGGAGCCTTCAATTGTCTCCTGCTGATCATACTACAACTCTTGGTTTGACACTAAATACAAAATCTGAATTTTTAGAAATTTTCATTATTTTAGTATTATTATTTTATTAGTCATAAAATTCAATAACTTCCCTCTTGTTTACTGTAGTGTCACTAAAATCACTGGAGCCTTCAATTGTCTCCTGCTGATCATACTACAACTCTTGGTTTGACACTAAATACAAAATCTGAATTTTAAGGAATTTTCATTATTTTAGGATTGTTTTATTAGTAATAAATTCAATAACTTCCCACTTGTTTACTGTAGCGTCACCAAAATCATTGGAGCCTTCAATTGTCTCCTGCTGGTCATACTACAACTCTTGGTTTGACACTAAATACAAAATCTGAATTTTAAGAAATTTTCATTATTTTAGTATTGTTTTATTAGTAATAAATTCAATAACTTCACTCTTGTTTATTTTAGTGTCACCAAAATCACTGGAGCCTTCAGTTGGCTTCTGCTGGTCATACTACAACACTTGGTTTGATATTAAGTACAAAATCTGAATTTTAAATAATTTTTATTGGTAATAAAATTCATTAACTTCACTCTTATGTACTGTAGTGTCACCAAACTCGCTGCTGCCATCAGTTGTCTCCTGACTGTCATAGTACAACCCTTGGTTTGATATTAAATACAAAATCTGAATTTTAAGGAATTGTCATTGGTAATAAAATTCACTAACTTCACTCTTATACATTGTAGTATTACCAAATTCACTGGAGCCATCAGTTGACTCCTGATTATCATACTACAACTCTTGGTTTGATATTAAATAAAAAATCAGAATTTTAAGGAATTTTTATCTTATTTTATTATTTTATTAGTAATAAAATTCATTAACTTCCCTCTTATGTACTGTAAAATGATTACACTCTGTCTAACTCAGTTGGCTCCTGTTGATCATACTACAACTCTTGGTTTGATATTTAACTATTTTTCATGATTTTAAGGATTTTTTTATTAGTAATGAAATTGTTGTTATATATGTCAAATATTTTTGTTGTAACAGTTAAAAGTGGTCATCCATTTTTTTGGTAGATTGTGCAACATTAATAACCAAAAGTAACTGAATTTTAATGATTTGGGTTGTTTATTGCCATGTGAAGATGTGCACACTATTTAGTGTGCATGCTTGTGTGTGAAGTTTAAGGATTATGAGTAAATTAGCTTTGATGGCTCTTCTCTTGATGTATGTGGGGCAATATTTTTAGATCCACAGTGCACCTGTTTGTCCAAATACATGATACTGAATAGTAATGGAACTTGGACTCCTCATCAAAGAGAGGATCAGATAACATCAATATACCAAACTAAACTGTTTAGACTGTCTCCTCAAGTACTGACGATTGGGAAGAAAGACAGTCAGATGCCTTCTTACAAGGCTGCAGCATTAACTGATTCATTTAAACCCTAATGTTAAACAGCTAATAATATTTTCCAAGTTAAGGACTGTACAGACAATACTTGGAAGAAAAAACCTGAAAGTATGATCAGTAGGACCCTTTTGATGGTTAGATGGAGTTTATTTTTTCTGCAGTGTTTAAGAGTAAAGTAAGTGAATTTTAGTTACTACAAAAATTCCTTAAAATTCAGATTTTTTACTTAATGTCAAACCAAGAGTTGTAGTATGACAATCAGGAGCCAACCGATGGCTCCTGTGAATTTGATGACACTACAGTGTATTAGAGTGACGTTATTGAATTTTATGACTAATAAAATAATGATAAAATAATAAAGATTTCTTAAAATTCAGATTTCTTTATTTTGTGTCAAACCAAGAGTTGTAGTATGACCAGCAGGAGACAATTGAAGGCTCCAATGATTTTGGTGACACTACAATGTATAAGAGTGAAGTTATTGAATTTTATTACCAATAACAATTCCTTAAAATTCAGATTTTGTATTTAGTATCAAACCAAGGGTTGTACTATGAAAGTCAGGAGACAGCTGATGGCAGCAGCGAGTTTGGTGACACTACAGTACATAAGAGTGAAGTTAATGAATTTTATTACCAATAAAAATTATTTAAAATTCAAATTTTGAACTTATTATCAAACCAAGTGTTGTGGTATGACCAGCAGAAGCCAATTGATGGCTCCAGTGATTTTGGTGACACTACAGTGTATAAGAGTGAAGTTATTGAATTTTATGACAAATAAAATAATAAAACAATGAAAATTCCTTAAAATTCAGATTTTGTATTTAGTATCCAACCAAAAGTTGTGATATGACCAGCAGGAGACAACTGAAGGCTCCAGTGATTTTGGTGATACTGCAGTGTATAAGAGTGAAGTTATTGAATTTTATGACTAATAAAATAATAATAAAACAATGAAAATTCCTTAAAAGTCAGATTTTGTATTTAGTATCAAACCAAGAGTTGTAGTATGACCAGCAGGAGACAATTGATGGCTGCAGAAAATTTAGTGACACTACAGTGTATAAAAGTTAAGTAATTGAATATTTGTGTCTCTTCGCTGTTGCAGTTTTGCTATATGCAGACGGTCCCTGTTCACTCGTAGCACAGCCGGCTGCTCATAGACATCAATGTTATTTCTGCAACTTGAAAGACAGCGACTTTTGATAAAACTGGCCTTGTAGCACATTGTCTAGCTTACAGCGATTTGAAAGAGGCATTGTTTATGTTTTTACAACGTATATCTCATGAGTTGTTGATGCCGGAAGTCCGAATCTGTGAATATCTTGCCAACTTTACCTAACTTGAGATTTTTCTTAATTATTCATCCGTAAGAACCTCAGATTTGTTATTTTCAGCAGAGAAAGCCTCAAGCAGACTCAAGCAGAGAAAACATAAACCTCCTCTTTGGTATTATCTGAACATGACATCATGACGATTTACTCTAATGAAGCTGGTCGAGTTTTGAGGAAAACACTTTAAATGAACAAGTCAAGTATATTCTAACCACCTGGAGCCTGATGTGCATCAAGAAACATGATGTTTCCGTGTGAACCAGGTGCTGCTGATCTGAACTGACCTGTGGTGCTGCAGTTCCTCCATTCAGCCACTAAGTGTCTCTGTAGCTCCACTCAGGTAGAAAGCTCTGAGTTCACAACAACAGCATCAGATCCTGTCTAACATCCTACTTCTGTTTCCTCTCACCTGAATCTTCCAACAAACTCCCCGACGTTCGTCCATCTGACTAGCAGAGTCCGTTCAAAAAGTTCACATTTAGTGCCAAAAATATTCATTCAAAGATGAAGAAACTATGAAAAGATCAATAAAACTACGTGAAGGTGAAATAAACTGCAGCTGTGTGGCGTGTGTGTTGGTGGCTGATTCCGTCAGGTGTGTCTGAGTGGAACTTACCACCTGCTCAGGTCAGCGGAGGGGAACACAGAGATACAAAAGTTAAAAATCTTGGCTCTAAGCCTAATCCACTTTAGAGTGGACTTCACAGTTTATGTCACATGAGTGCATCTACATTAGCATAACATTTAATTTAGATGAGTTTTACTGCTCCAATCACAGACTGACCTGCTGCTGACATCACCTGTTCACCTGGAGCTCACCTGTTCACCCGACAGCAGCAACAAACTGGAGAAGAACTGAGTGAACCCCGATCATGGATCAAATAATAATTCAGTGGAATCTTTACTGCAGTAACACATTTTCTTCACCATCATATTATCTGAAAACTAAAAGACTCTCCTCATGAAGCAGCTCGGTGAACTTTACCCACTGTGGGATCAATAAAGTTTATCCTTATCCTTATCAGAGCAGGGGGCGCTACTGCCCCTCTGGCGGACACAGGCGGTAACGACACGATTACTATTTGAGGCAAAACTGGCGACATTACAGATGAGCAGCACTTCCTGTTTCAACGTAAAACTATCGTAATGCTCTTAGGCTAAAACGTGGTTTTGTGAGACTCAGAAGAATCTGCAGTATGAACCAAAATGTATTTAAGGACCACTAGCTTGTCGACTCCCTCAAATTGTGTTTGTTGTCACTATACGTTCAAAAATGAACACGTTATAGCTAATGTACAAATGCATTCGTGACCGGAAGTGTTAGCCGAGCTAGCGGAAGTGCTAACGAGGGTTTGTTATGACATGGACTAATACCGTAACACACGTAGTTCTAAAATCAATCCTCTCCAAGACACAGCGTTCTAGCTCCGTTTCCTGTCCCAGGTCTAATGTTTCAGCCTGATATTGTGATCAGCACCTTTTAAAGAGACGCTGCTTGCAGTGCTGGAGTTAGCTCGTCACTAGCTTCTGATTAACTGCTAGCTCGCTAACGATGCCGTCACGGATGCAGCTATAGATTGTCATTAGCTACATTGTGGATTCATTTCCTGTTTGGACGTGACTCAGACTACAACAAAAGTAATTGGAGCAAGTGGATAAGCTAGCTGTCGTTGAATACGACTTAGTTTACACCAAAGATCCTTCTGAATCGACCAAAATCGCTTAGTAATACTTTTGACATAAAATGTACAATAAAGAAAGATGCTTTTACGTTGAAGATTAACAGGAAGTGCTGCTCATCTGTAATGTCGCCAGCGAGACAGTTAATAATAATGTCGTCAGCGAGACAGTTAATAATAATGTCGTGTGGTTACTGCCTGTGTCCACAAGAGGTCAGTAGCGCCCCCTCCTGTGACATGATCTTACATGAGCGATTAGATGACATCAGAGACTCGGACACAAATCTCTGCCCCTGCAACTGATCAATAATCAATAACAACACTGATACATTATCAACCAATCATATTTTGGTCATTTTGTACATATTTCTGATAGTTTTATCTCATATTTTGGTCATATTCACAGGACTCACCTGTTTTGAGAAAATCTCCACAACTCCTTGCACTGCTGGCATTTTCTGCACTTTTACAATTACATGTATTCCACAAGCCACTTTATGCTGATGTCACTTATAGTGTAGTAATACTGTATTTATTCATTTTTCATTCTTCTATATATTATTGTTATTATAATTATTAACTTTACTGTAGTAAACTGTAGTTAGTGCTGCTCTGAAAGATTTTTGCTGCTCTAACACTGGAAATTTCCCCTGACCTGGGGAGTAATAAAGGACTGTCGTATATCTATGTGCAAGAACTGATACCTCATCTTCCTGTATATAATCTTCTACATGGTATTTAAAAAAATCTGTGGATATATCCCTCTGGGCTGGAAACTGATTATAGTTTACTGCTATGGTGTATGGCTCTGGCATTAAATATACTACATATATAGCTGGTGGTAAATTCAAAAATATGTAGACGAGCAAATCAAGTATAGTGAGGGTGATGCAGAGTAGATTGATGGAAATGGGCAGCTGGAAGCAGTGGGCTGGAGGAAGGTCAGCAGCAGCAGCATCCCACAGATGGAGATTAGGCCAGTTGGTGGGAGAACCACCACAGATCTGAAGCATCCAGCTCTGGGATCAGGGACACTCGGAGAAAGGACACAGGGAGAAACAGAGTGAGTGTAATGCAATAATGGTATATATACTGTATATTAAATATAATGGTAGATAGAGAAGGGCTCAGTGCATCCAGAGAGGTCCTCCAGCAGCCTAGGCCTGTAGCAGCAGAACTAGGGGCAGAACTAAGGGACGTCCAAGAGGAAGACTCCAGCTGACCCCCTCAGGGTCCCCCAGTCAGTCCTAACTATAAGATTTGTCAAAAAGGAAGGTTTTAAGCCTGGTCTTAAAATTAGAGAGGGTGTCCGCCTCCAGAACCCAGACTGGGAGCTGGTTCCACAAGAGAGGAGCTGATAACTGAAGGCTCTGCCTCCCATTCTACTTTTAGAGAGAAGTTACAGGTCACTTCTCCAAGTAAGCCTGCAGTCTGAGCCCGAAGAGTTCAGCTAGGATAATATGGTACTATCAGGTCTTTAAGATATGATGGAGATTGGTTGTTAAGAGCTTTATATGTCAGAAGAAGGATTTTGAATTCTATTCTACATTTCACAGGAAGCCAATGAAGAGAAACCAGCATAGGAGAAATATGATCTCTCTTGCTAACTATCGTCAGTACTCTGGCTGCAGCCCTACACTGCACTACACTAACACTGATTTAGCAAGTCTGAGTTCTGAACCGTGGCTTTGGTACCAATAAGCTGGTTTTGTGTAATAGCCTAAAACTGCCTCAGATTGTTGACTGTGGTCATAAAGACTTATTTACTGAGCATTGAGAAACCTGCTTCTTGGAAAAAAAGAAAAGCATATGAATAACATAAAATGATATGATATAGAATAATAATTCTAAATACAGTGATGTTACTTTGAACAGGTGAATGATCAGGGAGCCTCTGTCACTCAGGTTGTCTACAATCTGGAAGTTACTGATGTAACGATGCACTGAATTGGACAGCTGGACACACACATAAACAGAGTCAGCTGTTAGCTAGTTAGCAACGCTGCCGCCCTAAACATGCGATCATTCATGTCTCATCCATTAGAAGGTCATTATCATGATGTAGTAAACTTTTTACAAACTTTTATTTAAAATACTACATTCATTTTAAAGACACTTAAATACACCATTGACACAAGCTTTCAGATTTTTCTGCACTAGCACTAGAAGGTGATTACCATCTCCAGGTCAGAGTTTTCTGGGGTGAATCCAGTTGGTAGACTGATATCAAGAACCACCATCCTGATGTCTCTGGGTCCTAGAGCCCTGCTGTGAATGAGAAAAAGAACAGCACTGACAAAGGGCACGATGACTATACGACTATAATCAGCTGCTGTCACATTGTTCATGTAAAGGCATAACGTACAATCAGTCACTGATCAGATTAAAGTCTTTGAGCATGTGAGCAGCAGCATTTTAAAATGAGTCTGAAAGAAAAACCAGAGGAATCAGTCTTTACTGAGGCACACCAAGAATCCATGAAGAACTACCTGCAGCAGCAGACTAACAGATGTACCTGCATCTGCAGACCAACAGATGTTCTTCCACAGAGCTCTGACATCGTTTGTACTTCAAATACTATATTTATTGTATTATGAACTCTTATCATGCTCTATTTTTATTGCAAATAACACCAATTTGCACTTTATTGTAAATAGTAACAGTTTTTTAAGCTCAACTCTGTAAATACCAGCATTTTAGGCAGATTTGGGATGTCTGTTGCATGCTCATTTGCACAGTGGCCCTCTATCTTCTATGTAACACGTGAGCTCATGCATACCTTGAATCTCCCTAAGGGAATGAATAAAGTACCTATCAGATAATGTACAGAGTGTCAGTCCACAGAGGAACTGGCATAAGATATTTTGAACTACCCAACTGTCAAATACATTGAAAAACTGTGCCCTGCAATTTGTAATAAGGTAATCGATATTTATAGATGATTGCTGATCTAACATTTTGCACAGTTGTGTACATGTATAACAACAACTCACCTCACTTTGATAGTGATCTCGTCGGACTTTTCTACATCTGCTGGAGGCTTTTCTGGTCCGGGACAGCAGCAAAGCATTAATTAATGTACAGCTGTATATATTATATGGTGGGCTAGAGCGTATGTAATAGTGTATTTGATGTAATTATGCTCCAATGTGTTATTTTGATCTTAACAATAATGTATTCATTTGATCTTAACAAAAATAATACTAACAAAAAGTCCCTGAAGATGAGCACACACAGTTCTTGCATTGTGATGTATGCAAAACGTATGTATTTTAAGAGTTTGTATGCGAGTGTTTTATAAATTCAATTTACTAAATTTACTCAGGTCAGCAGTCAAAATGCTTTGTTTTTTTTTTTTGTTAAAGTGCATTTGCTTTAATTTGTCACCCGTCTGAAGGACGTCGTGTAAAATATGTGATATAGTGTGAGAATTTGATCTACCGCTGGATCCTTCAAAAGTGACGTTGAGATCAAAGTGCTTGCAGGGCATTTTCTCTTCCACCTCATGCAGCTGATTGTAATAGGTCACAACCCGTGGTTGTCTTTCCCTGTACTGGAAAGAAAACCACGTGTAAGAGGCACAGAGGAGAAAACAACAAACAAACATAAGAGGAAAAGCAGACAGTAGCGTATAAGTATTGTACTCATAAACAAAGCCCTTAGCGACAAGGTCTTTGTGATATTTCTGAAATACATTTAGATTATTTTCTATTTAAGGAAAAGGACATAAAAAAGACGATTTGCTTACATGCAGGTCATCATAGCCGTAGTTATGGACCACAGCCTTGATCTCCACCTGTTGGTTCCTCGCCACGGAATGCGGCAGTTTCAGGTCCACAAAGAAACCTTTCCACGCTCTGACATTGTAAGGCTCTGCAACACAGGAACCTACAGATATGGAGGACTTTGTGAGGAATTTGGTCATTCTTTAGTCAAATTCCTCAGCCTTTACACATTCAGCCCAATTTGATCTCTAGTGGACCAGACCAGCAAAACCACAGTATAATAACTTACTTACTAAATAACCACAACTCTAAATTTTTCCTTTGTTTCAGTGCAAAAATGTTCACATTTAGGGAATTATCTTGTTACAAAACATCATGAACAACCTGAAATTTCTTAAGAAAAATAAGTTCAATTTCAACAACACTCAGCCTCAGTTTATCATTTCCACATTACAACTTCCAGATCACAGAGTGTCGACAAAGGAACACAACATTTAGTCATCTGGAACTGAATGATACAGTATTTTATTTTATGATCAAAATGAAAAAAGGCAGACCAAAAAAAAAGAGGAAAAACAACAGAACAAGACAAAATATTAGAAAAAGAGACACAAAACGACAAAAACAAGAAACAAAATGACAAAATAATGAGACAAATGACAGGCAACAAAAAAAATTGGACAAACAAGTTACAGAGCAACAAAAAAATGGACAAACAACCAAAATAAGACAAAAAAATGACAAAAGAGAGAAACAAAGCGACAAAAATTAGACTAACAACACAAGCGAGACAAAACACACAAAGCGACAAAAACGATACACAAAAACAATGAATAAAGCAAAACACAAACTGACAAAAATAAGACAAAAAACACAAATGAGACAAAAAGGAAACACAAAAAGACAAAAACGAGAAACAGAACGACAAAAACGTGAGACAAACAACAAAAGATGACAAAAAAGACAAAAAAACAACAAAAACAAGACAAAATATCACAAAAACGAGACACAAAACGACAAAAGAACAATGAACAATCTAATATTTTACTATATGATCAAAACAACTTGTCATGGTCTAGAAAATATTTAAAATTTATAGTTTTACTGAATTTATAGTTTTATGAATTAATGCAGTTAATGTCTTCTCTGGAATTTTTACACTTTGAGGGCCGGATCTGACCCTCTGGAGGACCGCTTTTGGCCCGCGGGCCTCATGTCGGACACCACTGATACAGACTCTCCAAAACTGCTAGTGCTAACGCTAAATGCTAATGCTAGCTGCAAGACTACTACAATGTCCAAAGCAAACTTCCCACTGACAAAGAAACTCCACAGTTCAAATAATATACAAATAATCCTCAAAATGGGTTGTTCATTGTCTAATATTGCCTGATCATTGTCAGTATTAGGTACCTATACTCCTACACCACCCTCCTCCTCCTCCTCCTACCTGTCTGAGGTGATGAACTGACTGCCAGAACTCCCCACTCTGTGATGCTGTCAGGTAAGATGGTGTCCACGTTCTTAGACGCCAACCTGTTGGATCAAATTCATAGTGTTGTTATCACCAGCAAATAGGCCCAACGACAAAACCACAGCTTATTTTTAAAGACTGTAACATTTCCGTTAAATTCAAGTCAAATCTGCTGTTTATTTATTTAGCCCAATAAAGTGTAAAAATTTGAGTTTTTAAGTTTCAGCAATGAACTTGTAAAACATTAAATTGGTTATAAATGGTAACGGCATCTTTGCAGTTTAAGTCCACGGATGTATTTCACAATACAATAAAGGAAAACAGCTTACACACAGTGAAGGAATTTGCACTAGCATCGAACATGACACATACATGTGACACATACATGTGCACACTTGAATGTACACAGATCAATGTCATACTGATGTTCTGAATTTAGAGCTGTTTGCTCAGTGAGTATCACTGACCAAATGGCATGACGCAGGTCACACAGTGAAATGTCCTGTCCTTTAGTACATATCACTGTGCTGTGAGTGAATGGATTTGGAAAAACCAGTGGAGAAATATTGCCTCACTCGTTCTCTGCATCACCTGTTAAGAACAACTTGTTTACTGGGCTGCTCCTTGTGTGAAAGTGACTAATGGAGCCAAACAAACTGATTCACATCTTGCCAGTAAAGCATATCACTTCTGAAAGCAATGAACTTCAATTCAGATCTTCTCACTGATCCCGATACAGCACAAAAGCATCTGGAAAATACACTGCGACAAAAAGCAATCTAAGTAAATAACATCCTATATTTAGGATTAATTATTCTTACTTTATAAATTCCAAAGCAAACAATCCTGTTATGCTTTTTTTAAGTTACCTTGTCTTTTTTTATTGCTATATTATTCATTTTTTAGGTCAGTTTATTCCAATGTAGATAGGGGAACTAAACTACATAAAAAATATTTGATATTTTCAGGTTTATAAAGTGCACAAGCACATGTTTACCGCATACCTTACTGACTCTTTGAAGTTTCACTGTTTATATCAGGTCTTTTCTGGTCTGAAGTAAGATGTGTTGTAGTGGCCTTTTTGCTAGTATTTTATGTACTCTATTGACATTGTTTGATACAAGCAAAAACACCAGACACTGCTTTGCTTTAATAACCCCCAGAAGTTCAATTTTAGTGTGTGCTTATTGGAAATCATTTCTGTCACCAGCTAGACAAACACTATTCTCTGCCTTTACACTGTGATCAATTGAATCTAACGTAATTTATATGCAGGTGGAAACACATTCTCAAAGCTTACATTTAGGAGAAATCTTTCTGCATGGATTGCTTGCATTCTGATGTGTGTTAACCCAGGGTTTGC
This sequence comes from Amphiprion ocellaris, assembly GCF_022539595.1. Lineage (NCBI taxonomy): Eukaryota > Metazoa > Chordata > Actinopteri > Pomacentridae > Amphiprion > Amphiprion ocellaris. The sequence continues at coordinate 507,589 of NC_072780.1, read as the reverse complement.
TTTGTCTCTGCACTGTTTCAAGCACATAATTCAGTCTGCACTGCAGTCCTTGTCTCTGCTAACTCCTTTATTTGTCTGTGTAGATTCCCGGTCATCCTGAACGCTTCGGTAGAAGACAATTAGACTTCAATTTGATTCTAGAAAATGTTTCATCCAAGTTGGTTAGCAAAGGTTTGCCTGCTAAAACCTGGTGAACATGATAAATATAGCACTAAATTTAAAAGCATTGTGTTAAAAAGTTTCAAGATATCCAGCTAACAGTGTATAACAGCTAACTAAACCTTTGCAGCTAACTGGATACACAGTTGATAAAGCTGAGGTGCAGTAATTACCAAAGTTATATCGGGAGAGCGTTATTTTCTCTCGTCTGGAAGTATGACTGACAGTCCAGGGTTGAGAGGAGGTGGTGGGAGCTGCAGTTGTGGTTGGTGGGGTGGTGGGAATCTCTGTGTCAAACACCTGGTCCCTGTAAGTGGCGCAGCAGTATCGGAAAGCTCGGATGCATTCCCAGCCCTCAGTGATGTAGAGGGAACGTCGCGTGCAGGAATACGGCATCGGGATCTCCCTGAGGCCGTCTTTACAGCAGCGATGCTGCAGCTTCTCCTTGTAGTGGCTCTCTGAAGGCACAAGGACAAGCAACCAGTCATCAGAACCAGCAATATAGTACTCTTTTTTTCTTTTTCTAAATCAACAGTTGATAAAAGTCCAATGTCATTATACATTGCACTTGTAACTACTAGTGCAGAACCTCAATAGAATCATTATCAAATCTGCCAGTTTCGTTCAGCTGTTTAGCTTCTTTTGTATTTAAGAGCACATTTAATAAAGGACTGAAATGCCAGACAAAGTTGGTGAAGAGTGGGTGAAGAAAATTACAAATTTAGCAGAAAAAAAGACAAATGTTTGTTTCTAGACATGGAAAAGTCTCTTCCAGACCAAATGCAAATAAATATTAAGCACTAGTGTGTAAAACAGCAACTGCTTTCTAACACAACACAACGGTCTCATAACATTTCCATGTCAGCTTGCTGTGGGTTCTTCTCCCCTGAAGCTTGTCAATTAATCCAATGAATTATTATTATTATTATGAGATCACTATACACAACAAGTCAGCCTAAAGGTAGAAAGCACTGAAAGATGTGCAGAAATTATATACCGACTAATCTCAGTTAGTGCAAATCACCCGTCAGGTGGGAGAAGTGCTCATCCCGCTTGTTCTTGGCTAAACAAATCATGATGAGGGGACACTCACCCAGCTGAGCTTTACGCTTCAACAGTTCAGCAGAGCGTCTCCTTCTGGTACTGCCTGGACACTGCACGGCTGCGGAGATGAGAGGAAAAACAGGAAAAACAAAACAAAAACCCTTACACAAGGTTTCATTGTTTCATTGCACTGGTTGTGCTTTTGTCCAACCAGTGTTACCTTGGAATGATATTTAGGATTCAATGGACAAGATGCACAATTATAAACAGATTCATCACAGCTTTTTAGAACAGTTTTATCATTCTGTGGTACCCATACTGTTTCAGTTTTTATCCAAGAGCTGTCCAATCCATTTCCCCCCTACACATACAACAGATACACTATGTGGAATAAAGAACTGAGTCTTGCACTGGACTGCACTTTATCACCCATCCTACTGCTCATGTGCACTAAGACTGTTTACATATTTATATCTTTTAAGTATTTTTTAAAAAATTTTATTTGTACATAGTGTGCCTTTTTCTATTTTTTTTTATATATAGCTGGGAGTCACCAATTGTAATTTCGCTGCGGGGAAACACAATGACAATAAAGATTCTTGATTCTCAATGTGTTCCTAACCCCTAAGCCCAACGCGCACAAGGAAGATATGTTGTAGTGGCTCAAAAATTGCTATAAAAGCAAGCAACAGTCCAAGAAAACACATATTTAGGTTAAGATGAGTTCCTTTTTGACACGAGATATGGGTTTTGCGCTTTCAATCATTGGTCGCTTTTAATGTAAATCTCTTGTGAATATAGGTTGTAACCCTACACTATAAATGAAGTATCAGCTTCGTACCAGACTTTTCAGAAGTGAATATCACCTATATTTAACACACATAAAACAATATTCAGTATTAGGCACAAACCGACATATTAAGAGATTAGTTGGTTTGTATATTATTCTCCACCCAAAGCGACTCCAGGATCGCCTCACTTTCAGCAAACACACAGTGTAAACACGGCCTTGAGCTGCTATAAGGGGAAAACTGGATTCAAAGTGTTGACAGCTACTTCCTAATGAAAGCTAGTTTATGATGTTTTTCAAGGTTCACTATAGGGTTTTTTTTGTGTTTCTTTACTGGTGTTGCTATGTATAGGAGCACCAGTCAAGAAAACAATTAAATCATTTTTTTTTTCATTTTGATTTTATTTAACCTTTATTTAACCAGGAGAGATCCTGTTGATATTAAGAACCTCTTTTTCAAGGGAGTACTGGCCAAGATAGGCAGCAGCAAATACAAAACACAGTTATGAAATCCATCCATCCATTATCTATACACCGCTTAATCCTCATTAGGGTCGCGGAGGGGCGCTGGAGCTTATTCCAGCTGACTTGGGCGAAGGCAGGGGACACCCTAGACAGGTCGCCAGTCTGTCGCAGGGCTACATACAAAGACAAACAATCACTCTCACATTCACACCTACGGGCAATTCAGAATGATCAATTAACCTCAGCATATTTTTGGACTGTGGGAGGAAGCCGGAGTACCCGGAGAGAACCCACGCATGCACAGGGAAAACATGCAAACTCCATGCAGAAAGATCCCGGGAAAGCCGGGACGCGAACCAGGGACCTTCTTGCTGCAAGGGGAAAGTGTTAACCACTACGCCACTGTGCAGCCCCATAGTTTAATATGTTGTCCAAAATTTGACAAAGACGTCAAAGTTTAGTATGTCGTCAAAAATGTTATAGTTTAGTATGTCGTCCAAAATATGATCAAAACATAGTTTAGTATGTCATCCAAAATATTACAACGTCATAGTTTAGTATGTCGTCCAAAAAGTCACAAAAACGTCATAGTTTAGTATGTCATCCAAAATAGGACAAAAACGTCATAGTTTAGTATGTTGTCCAAAATATGACAAAAACGTCACAGTTTTGTATGTCGTCCAAAATTTGAGAAAAATGTTATAGTTTAGTATTTCGTCCCAAATATGATCAAAACATAGTTTAGTATGTTGTCCAAAATATGACAAAAACGTCATAGTTTAGTATGTTGTCCAAAATTTGACAAAAATGTCATAGTTTAGTATGTCGTCCAAAATTTGACAAAAATGTTAGTTTAGTCTTTCGTCCAAAATATGATCAAAACATAGTTTAGTATGTTGTCCGAAATTTGATAAAAACATCATAGTTTAGTATGTCGTTCAAAATATGATCAAAACGTCATAGTTTAGTATGTCATCCAAAATATGACAAAATCATCACAATTTAGTATGTCATCCAAAATTAGACAAAAACGTCATAGTTTAGTATGTCGTCCAAAATATGATCAAAACGTCATAGTTTAGTATGTCGTCCAAAATGTCACAAAAACGTCATAGTTTAGTATGTCGTCCAAAATTTGAAAAAAACATCAGTTTATTATGTCGTCCAAAATTTGTCAAAAACGTCATAGTTTAGTTGGTCTTCCAAAATATGACAAAAACGTCATAGTTTAGTATGTCATCCAAAAAGTGACTAAAACATCATAGTTTAGTATGTCATCCAAAATTTGACAAAAACGTCATAGTTTCGTATGTCGTCCAAAATATGATCAAACATCCTAGTTTAGTATATCGTCAAAAATATGACAAAAACGTCATAGTTTAGTATGTCATCCAAAAAGTGACAAAAACGTCATAGTTTAGTATGTTGTCCAAAATTTACAAAAATGTTATAGTTTAGTCTTTCGTCCAAAATATGAACAAAACATAGTTTAGTATGTCGTCCAAAATATGGCAAAAACGTCATAGTTTACTATGTCGTCCAAAATATGACAAAAACGTCATAGTTTAGTATGACATCCAAAATATGACAAAAACGTCATAGTTTACTATGTCGTCCAAAATATGACAAAAACGTCATAGTTTAGTATGACGTCCAAAATGTCACAAAAACGTGATAGTTTAGTATGTTGCCCAAAATTTGACAAAAGCGTCATAGTTTACTATATGTTGTCCAAAATATGATCAAAACGTCATAGTTTAGTATGTCGTCCAAAATGTCACAAAAACGTCATAGTTTAGTATGACGTCCAAAATGTCACAAAAACATGATAGTTTAGCATGTCGTCCAAAATTTGACAAAAACGTCATAGTTTAGTGTGTTGTCCAAAATTTGACAAAGACGTCAAAGTTTAGTATGTCGTCCAAAATTTGTCAAAAATGTTATAGTTTAGTATGTCGTCCAAAATATGATCAAAACACAGTTTAGTATGTTGTCCAAAATTTGATAAAAACATCATAGTTTAGTATGTCGTTCAAAATATGATCAAAACGTCATAGTTTAGTATGTCGTCCAAAATATGACAAAAACATCATAGTTTAGTGTCGTTCAAAATTTGACAAAACCATCACAATTTAGTATGTCGTCCAAAAGTAGACAAAAACGTCATAGTTTAGTATGTCGTCCAAAATATGATCAAAACGTCATAGTTTAGTATGTCGTCCAAAATGTCACAAAAACGTCATAGTTTAGTATGTCGTCCAAAATTTGAAAAAAACATCAGTTTATTATGTCGTCCAAAATTTGTCAAAAACGTCATAGTTTAGTTGGTCTTCCAAAATATGACAAAAACGTCATAGTTTAGTATGTCATCCAAAAAGTGACTAAAACATCATAGTTTAGTATGTGATCAAAAATTTGACAAAAACGTCATAGTTTAGTATGTCGTCCAAAATATGATCAAACATCCTAGTTTAGTATATCGTCAAAAATATGACAAAAACGTCATAGTTTAGTATGTCATCCAAAAAGTGACAAAAACGTCATAGTTTAGTATGTTGTCCAAAATTTGACAACAACGTCACAGTTTAGTATGTCGTCCAAAATTTGACAAAATATTATAGTTTAGTATGTCATCCAAAATATGATCAAAACATACTTTAGTATGTCGTCCAAAATATGACAACAACGTCACAGTTTAGTATGTCGTCCAAAATTTGACAAAATGTTATAGTTTAGTATGTCGTCCAAAATATGATCAAAACGTCATAGTTTAGTATGTCGTCCAAAATGTCACAAAAACGCCATAGTTTAGTATGTCGTCCGAAATTTGACAAAAACGTCATAGATTAGTATGTCGTCCAAAATATGATCAAAAGGTCATAGTTTAGTATGTCGTCCAAAATATGACAATAACATCGTAGTTTAGTATGTCGACCAAAAAGTCACAAACACGTGATAGTTTACTATGTCGTCCGAAATTTGACAAAATGTCATAGTTTAGTATATCGTCCAGAATATGACAAAAACGTCATAGTTTAGTATTCTTTTTCAAAGAAACCCTTTCTGGACTGTTTTTCACAGCCTACTTTACATTATTTCATCATATGGCATGTTTTTACAACATGTTGAAAAATCACATTTTTTTCCGACATAGTATACTATGGCGGTTTTTTGCACATAAATTCATGATTTTTTTTTTTCAAAGAAGACCTTTCTGGAGTGTTTTTCAAGGCCTGTTTTACATTATTTCATCAAATGGCATGTTTTCACATGTTGAAAAATGACATTTTTCGACATAGTATACTATGGCGTTTTTTGCGCTAAAATTCATGATTTTTTTTCAAAGAAATCCTTTCTGGACTGTTTTTCACGGCCTCCTTTACATTATTTCATCATATGGCACGTTTTTACAACATGTTGAAAAATTAGATTTTTTTCCGACATTATGGCCTTTTTTTGCACCAAACTTCAAGATGATTTTTTTTTCAAAGAAAACCTTTCTGGAGTGTTTTTCACAGCCTGCTTTACATTATTTCATCATATGGCACGTTTTCACATGTTGAAAAATGACATTTTTCGAAATGGCCTTTTTTTTGCGCTAAATTTCATGATGATTTTTTTTCAAAGACAACCTTTTTGGACTGTTTTTCACGGCTTACTTTACATTATTTCATCATATGACACGTTTTCACAACATGTTTGAAAAATGGCTTTTTTTTCTACATAGTATACTATGGCGTTTTTTTGCGCCAAAATTCATGATAATTTTTTTTCAAAGAAAACCTTTCTGGAGTGTTTTTGGACGACATACTAAACTATGAAGTTCGTGTGATATTTTTGACGACATACTAAACTATGACGTTTTTGTGACATTTTGGATGACATACTAAACTATGACGTTTGTGTGATATTTTTGACGACATACTAAACTGACGTTTTTGTGACATTTTGGACGACATACTAAACTATGATGATTTTGTGACATTGTTAACAAGATACTAATCTATGACTTTTTAGGGATATTTTTGATGACATACTAAACTATGACTTTTTAGTGACATTTTGGATGACATACTGAACTATGAAGATTTTGTGACATTTTTGACGACATACTAAACTATGACGTTTTTGTGAGATTTCGGACGACATACTAAACTATGATTTTTTTGTGACATTTTGGATGACATACTAAACCAATGATTTTGTGACATTTTTAACAACATACTAATCTATGACATTTAAGGACATTTTTGACGACATACTAAACTATGATGTTTTTGTGACATTTTGGACGACATACTAAACTATGATTTTTTTTGTGACATTTTGGATGACATACTAAACCAATGATTTTGTGACATGTTGACAACATACTAAACTATGACTTTTTTTTTCAAATTTTGGACGACACGAAACTATGACATTTTTGTGACATTTTGGATGACATACTAAACTATGACGTTTTTGTGACATTTTGGACGACATACAAAACTATGATGATTTTGTGACATTTTTAACAACATACTAATCTATGACTTTTTAGGGACATTTTGGACGACATTCTAAACTATGACAATTTTATGACATTTTTCACGACATACTTAACTATGATGATTTTGTTACATTTTTGACTACATACTAAACTATGACTTTTTTTTTCAAATTTTGGAAGACACGAAACTATGACATTTTTGTGACATTTTGGATGACATACTAAACTATGACGTTTTTGTGACATTTTGGACGACATACTAAACCAATGATTTTGTTACATTTTTGACTACATACTAAACTATGACTTTTTTTTTCAAATTTTGGAAGACACGAAACTATGACATTTTTGTGACATTTTGGATGACATACTAAACTATGACGTTTTTGTGACATTTTGGACGACATACTAAACCAATGATTTTGTGACATTTTTGACAACATACTAAACTATGACTTTTTTTTCAAATTTTGGACGACACGAAACTATGACATTTTTGTGACATTTTGGACGACATACAAAACTATGATGATTTTGTGACATTTTTAACAACATACTAATCTATGACTTTTTAGGGACATTTTTGACGACATACTAAACTATGACGTTTTTGTGACATTTTGGACGACATACAAAACTATGATGGTTTTGTGACATTTTGGACGACATACTAAACTATGACGTTTTTGTGACATTTTGGACGACATACTAAACTATGATGATTTTGTGACATTTTTAACAACATACTAAACTATGACTTTTTAGGGACATTTTGGACGACATACTAAACTATGATGATTGTGTGACATTTTTGATGACATACTAAACTATGTTTTTTTCACATTTTGGACGACATACTAAACTATGTTTTTTTCACATTTTGGATGGCATACTAAAGTATGACATTTTTGTGGCATTTTGGACGACATACTAAACTATGACGTTTTTGTGACATTTTGGACGACACACTAAACTATGACGTTATTGTCACATTTTCGACGACATACTAAACTATGACTTTTTAGTGACATTTGGGACAACATACTAATCTATGACCTTGTGACATTTTGGACGACATATTAAACTATAACATTTTTTTCAAATTTTGGACGACACTAAACCATGACATTTCTGTGACATTTTGGATGACATACTGAACTATGACTTTTTAGTGGCATTTTGGACGACATACTAAACTATCACGTTTTTGTCACATTTTGGACCACATACTAAACTATGAAGATTTTGTGACATTTTGGACGACATCCTAAACTATCATGATTTTGTGACATTTTTGACAACATACTGAACTATGACGTTTCAAATTTTGGACGACACTAAACTATGACGTTTTTGTGACATTTTGGACGACATACTAAGCTATGACGTTTTTGTGACATTTTGGACGACATACTAAACTATGACGTTCTTGTGACATTTTAGAGGACATACTAAACTATGATGATTTTGTGACATTTTTGACAACATACTAAACTATGACTTTTTAGTGAGATTTTGGACGACATACTAAACTATGACCTTTTTTTCACATTTTGGACCACATACTAAACTATGACGTTTTTGTGACATTTTTGACAACACACTAAAGTATGACGTTTTTGTGACATTTTGGACGACATGCTGACCTATGACGTTTTTGTGACATTTTGGAAGATATACTAAACCATGATGATTTTGTGACATTTTTAACAACACACTAAACCGTAACTTTTTTGGGACATTTTGGACGACATACTAAACTATGAAGATTTTGTGACATTTTGGATGACATCCTAAACTATCATGGTTTTGTGACATTTTTGACAACATACTGAACTATGACGTTTCTTTCAAATTTTGGACGACACTAAACTATTACGTTTTTGTGACATTTTGGACGACATACTAAACTATGACCTTTTTGTGACATTTTGGACGACTTATTAAACTATAATGTTTTTGTGACATTTTTGACAACATACTAAACTATGACTTTTTAGTAACATTTTGGATGACATACTAAATTATGACTTTTTGTCACATTTTGGACCACATACTAAACTATCAAGATTTTGGGACATTTTGGACGACATACTAAACTATGAGGTTTTTTTTGACATTTTTGACGACATACTAAACTATGACCTTTTTGTCACATTTTGGACCACATACTAAACTAAGATGTTTTTTTACATTTTGGACGACATACTAAACTGTGACGTTTTTGTGACATTTTTGACGACATACTAAACTATGAGGTTTTTTTCAAATTTTGGACAACATACTAAACTATGAAGATTTTGTGACATTTTGGACGACATCCTAAACTATCATGATTTTGTGACATTTTTGACGACATATTAAACTATGAGTTTTTTTTCAAATTTTGGACGACATACTAAACTATGAAGATTTTGGGACATTTTGGACGATATACTAAACTATGATGATTTTGTGACATTTTTGACTACATACTAAACTATGACTTTTTAATGACATTTTGGACGACATACTAAACTATGACGTTTTTGGTGTTTGATATCTTTATTGAAATTTTAACAATATAGAAAGAATAAAAATAAGAAATAAATAAAAAAAATACAAACACCCACCCGCATAAAACAAATTGATCAATCCCTACTGCCACTTACAGAAAAGAAAACACTCTTTAAAACACAAAACATTCAGACCATCAGTAAACAAATCAACCAGACTACTGAGCCTAGTTATTCTCTTACCGTTGTTGATGCTTGGCTGAAAAAAGTCAAAAAAGGCCTCCACACCTGAAAAAACTTTTTCTCAGAGCCCCTCATTACAAATCGTATTTTTTCCAACTTGAGACGAAACAATACATCTTTAATCCAGTGTGATACTGTGGGTGGGGCAGCATCCTTCCATTTGAGAAGAATTAGACGCCGTGCTAGCAAGGTTGAAAAGGCAGTAAGTTTTCGACCCCCAGCAGGAAGTCCGAGCTCCACATCAGTAATCCTAAAAAGAAACAAAAGCGGATTCAGGTTTAAACGGACTCCTAGTATACAAGAAAGTGCTTCACGCATCCCTTCCCAATATTGTTGTATTTTAGGACAGGACCAAAACGTGTATTAAAGTGGCCTCTGCTGATTTACATCTGTCACACGTCGGGTCAATATGGGGATAAATCCTAGCCAGTTTAGACTTGTGGAGATGTGTTCGATGCACTACTTTGAATTGAATAAGAGAGTGTCTTGCACACATTGAAGATGAATCAATTTTTCTAAGAATATCAGCCCATTCTACTTCACTAATACTCATCTGGAGATCCTGCTCCCATGCCTCCTTAATAGTAGACATAGAGAAGACATCCGTTTGGGAAATCAAGCGCAGCATTAAAGAAATAACTTTCTTTTTTGTTGGGTTAAAAGACATCAGGTCATCAATTATATTATTGGGAGGTTTGTCTGGGAACCCTGGGATGGAACCTGACACAAGGGTCTCACCTGTAAGTATCGAAAAAAAACTAGAGGGATGTAAATGATATTTGACTGACAGCTGTTCAAAGGAAGCAAATCTATTATCTATATAAAGGCCACTGAAACTAAACTATGCCCATAAATCATCAGACAATCAATTAAACATTAATTCTTATCACAATCCTCAAATATGACTCCTAACTGGAACTATGCTTTTATCTAAGAAGAGTAATAATCACCTAGACTATGTTGGACTCACCTGAAGACCGACGAGCCACTGGGGCTCACCGACTCCAGGGGGAAGTGGACGGGGTTCGGTCCAGATTTAGATCTGCTTGTATCCATTTTTGTCATTTAGGGCCAGTAAAAACTTTGTTAATCCATTCTGGTGTTGTTCCTCACGGAAATAGTAGAGTTCAGTAATGTTCCTTCAGTCAGCGTTATTTTTAGATCACAGTCTTTCGTAATCCTCAAACAGTGCAGAAAGAGCACTCCTTCAGTCCATAATTCCAGTAGAACAGTTATTCCTTTGCAGATCATGTTGAATCCCCCGTCCGAGTTACGTGGTAAAATCCCCTTTGCTCAGAGCATTTCTACCCTGGATTGCAACCAGTGACCACCTCGCAACGACTCCCAACTCGTGTCTCGATCCAGTGCAATTTATACAACAACTGAACCTGTTGCATATGCAATGACTGAAATGACGGCACACTTAACATACACACTGAACTCATACTAAATTAACTTGAGCAATGACTTCATCTCTCCACATGTTTGAGGAACCAAAACCATCCACTCTGGACTGTCCCGCCTGTCCCGCCAAGCAAAGATGGAGAAACGGCCCAAACGAAAGGGGGGCGCTGAAAAATTGCGCGAAAAAAGGCTTAAAAGCCTGCAAGTCGATGCAGCAAAATGCAGCAAAATAAGTGACATGTTTGCAGTTGCTTCCACTAGTTCACCTGCGGCAGCGAGTGCTGCTGCCAGGATAGAAAAAGAAGCCGAAGTTCAGGGGGAGTCGGAGGAAAAGGAGCAGGAGGAGGAGGACGGAGGGAGAGACATGACACAGCAGGGACAGATCGAGGAGGTCAGATTAGCTTTAAAACTATACCTTAACTGATTCCAGCTCTCTTTCTTTTCTTTATCATCTATGCATCTCTCTCTCAATCTCTCTCTTCATACTTTAAGGTTCCATTTTGGTGAAGAGCTCCACTTTTAATTCAAGTTGGTAATTTTGACACTTTGAAATAAAATTTTAAATAAAGTCTCTGTGAGAAGTGATAGAGTGTTTTTTTTTAACATGGTTACTCTCTTCCACGTAGGCTGCTGCGTTTTATTTTAATTTTTGAAACAATACAATGTGCACATATATCCTCTGGTATGTCGTATGCCTTGGCATATTGTATAAATAATCATGGTGGGCCGCCATGACCAAAAATGGCAGGGCCGTATTTTGGTCCCAGTCCAGCCCTGGGTTATAGCATGAATCTGTTATAAATCACAGGTTATAATATCACAGTGTTCTGCCAGAGTCTCACCCTTGTGGCTGATTCTGGGATCTCATACCTCCATGTTTCTCAACACCCCCTACTATGAGATCACAGTCAGCCCTTATAAATGACTGATTCTGGGATCCCATATCTCTGTGCTTCACAACACATACTAAACTATGACGTTTTTGTAACATTTTTGTACGTCATACTAAACTATGATGTTTTTGTGACATTTTGGACGACATACTAAACTACGACGTTTTTTTTCAAATTTTGGACGACATACTAAACTATGATGTTTTTGTGACATTTTGGACGACATACTAAACTATGATGTTTTTGTGACATTTTGGACGACATACTAAACTATGATGTTTTTGTGACATTTTGGACGACATACTAAACTATGAAGTTTTTGTGACATTTTGGACGACATACTAAACTATGATGTTTTTGTGACATTTTGGACGACATACTAAACTATGACGTTTTTCTGACATTTTGGACGACATACTAAACTATGACCTTTTTTCAAATTTTGGACGACATACTAATCTATGACATTTTAGTGACATTTTTCACGACATACTAAACTATGACGTTTTTGTAACTTTTTTGGACGTCATACTAAACTATGACGTTTTAGTGACATTTTTCACGACATACTAAACTATGATGTTTTAGTAACTTTTTTGGACGACATACTAAACTATGACCTTTTTTCAAATTTTGGACGACATACTAATCTATGACGTTTTAGTGACATTTTTCACGACATACTAAACTAGGACGTTTTTGTCGACATACTAAACTATGACGTTTTTGTAACTTTTTTGGACGTCATACTAAACTATGACGTTTTTGTGACATTTTGGACGACATATTAAACTATAATGATTTTGTGACATTTTTGACAACAAACTATGACTTTTTAGTAACATTTTGGACGACATACTAAACTATGACATTGTTGTGACATTTTGGACGACATTCTAAACTATGACAATTTTATGACATTTTTCACGACATACTTAACTATGATGATTTTGTTACATTTTTGACTACATACTAAACTATGACGTTTTTGTGACATTTTGGACGACATACTAAACTATGACTTTTTAGTGACATTTTGGACGACATACTAAACTATGACGTTTTTGTGACATTTTGGACAACATAAAAAACTATGATGTTTTTGTGACATTTTGGATGACATACCTTCCGTCTCAGACCTCCGGTGTCTCAGTTCGTGAGGGTGGGAGCGCGATAATACAGCAGGTTGCTATGGAGACGTCCTCGGTTGGCCCGGTCCAAAAATCAACAGGTGTCCTTGGGAGGGAGGGGTGGGGGGGGTGTGTGGGGGGTGGGGGGGTGGTTTAGGAGAGCTATCTCTTGGCCATGAAACTTCCAGAGGAGTTTGTTATTGTTCCAGGGGCGCCAGAATTTAATCAGTTTCCTTCTTGTTTAGGCGGGGGATAGGAGCAATTTCACCTTCCCCCTACTGCTCTCAACAATGTTACACCACAGCTGTAGTGATTCTCACCCTGAGGCTTCCACTTTGCCACTCACATCAACAGTCACACCAAGCAAATTGTTCATATTACGATTGAGTTCGTCATACCGAGCATCGGCAGCTGTGATCCGATCGTTTGCGTAGACCAGCAGTCTTTGGACGTCGTTTCCATCTGCGGTCTTCCTGATTTTCCAGAAGCTCAGGCCAGTGAACAAGCCAATTATAAGCAGGCCTGTCATCATAAATCCGAATATATAAACATCTTCCACATCCTCCATGGATAGGGGTGCCAGGCACATGATCCCCTTCCACTTCCCCCAGGCGTCGATCACGTAACCAGAGGCAAAACTCCCATCCGGGCAGGTAGGCTCCCCTAGGCCTGTGCTCTTTGTGGCGACAATCTTGTCAATTGCATTGAGAGACCAGTTAATCAATTCCATGATCGGTGTTTCGAAGGTCCAGTGCCAAGCGATCACTCCAAGTCAGACAGACGAGACGAGACAAAAAAGTGCAGCAAGCAGAAGACATGAGGGAGTGGGGAGAACAGAGATAGAAACGGAGCGAGCAAAAGTGCGACTGCCTCCTACGAGAGCTCAGACGTTTTTGTGACTTTTTTTCACAAAATTTCAAGGAAAGTCCTTTAAAATGTATGAAAACTTCCCCCAATAATTTCCAAAATTTTGCAGGAAAATTCCCATGACATTTCATATAAAACCCTCAGAAAAATTCGTGTAATATTTTCATAAAATTTCTATAAAGTTCTCCAAAATTCTTCTTACATTCCCACAAAATTTCTAGGAAAATACCAGGAATTTTCAATAAAACTCCTGTAAAATCTTGGGAAAATTTCAGTAAAATTCCTATAGAATTCCTGGATCACCTGAGATCACATATATACACTATATATATATATATATATATATATATATATATATATATATATATATATATATATATATATATATATATATAAAAAAATAAAATGGACAGCAGTGATTTCCGGTGTTACAGCCTCTGTGTGTGTGTGTGTGTGTGTGTGTGTGTGTGTGTGTGTAGGGGCGGAGTTTGTGTGTGACGCACTGATTTTTTTGTTTTTTTTCCTGCGCAGCCTCTTCAGTTGTAGTGTTTTTTGGTTTAACAGAAAAAGTGAATCAGGATATTGGATGGACAATAAAACTGAAGGAGTCCTTCATTTATATTTAGCTGCTCTCTCTCTCTTTCTGTTTATTTCTCCCTCACCCTCTTCTTCTCTCTCAGATTATCTCCATCATCCTGCCTAGGCTGAGATGTAAGTACTCCAACATGTTTTATTTAATTTTAATTGTATAGAAACCTAAAAAATCTCTCAGTGTCTATTCACTATTTCAAAACAAAGTCCACTTAATAGGCTACAGAGAGAAATGTGTCTTTAAACATCCAAGTTCCAGCAAAATTTTCCTTCATTAATTCATATTTTCTTCATTTTGAACACACCGTTTCTTCTTCAAACTTGTTATCACTCTGTGTTAAATGTCTGGGCTGCAACTGTACGACTGCAGAAATACGACCATGACTCACCGGCTGACTCACCTACAAAACTATCCATCAACATTGTGATCGGCTCTGCTTTTCTACAATCTGCATCAGCTCTTTTTCTATCAAACTAATTGATTCAGCTCACAAAACAACTGCGGCGAGTTCCATACAAGCAAAGAGACGATGTAAATACAATTACACAAACCTAGAAACACCTGGAAGATGGATTTTTTTTTCCAGAAGACGACTGATATTGTGTGGATTTGAAAGTATTGTTTGTGGGGGAGGGGAGGTGGAGTATTAGTGCGTGCATGTTGATCTCCATCAGTCCGGCTGTTGCTGCTGCTGCTGCACTAATCTTTCTCCATTTTCGTTTGGAAAACAAGCCTGTCTGGCAGTAAACGTGAGCTGCTGTTTGGTCTGATCAGGCATCCAACAACCTGCTGCTGTGTGGAAGTAAAAACACTAAATGCATTTTGTTGAGATGTTATCATTTGATTCTCCTAAACTGCTGATCCGTTCCAGCCGCCGATGCTTCGATTATGTGGACGGAGGCCAGAGTTAGATGAGTCATGTTCCTATTATTAAATTAGAGTTTGTGTTTTATAATTCAGACTGTGTGTTCCTTCAGTTTGAGCTTCATGAAGTTACCAAGAAATGTCATATTTATCTTTGTTTTCCATATATTGTTTGAAAAAAATATTTAAATTTAAGTTGTTAGTGAAAATACTCACAAGAAATGTCAAAGTCCTGAGCGCTAATTTCAAATAAAAGTATGTATCATGCAAATTTCTCCATTTTGGAATAATATTTAATGAATTGACATTGCACTATGGGATTAATAAAAGCTGATCTTTACTTATATTAGAATTATTTCAAATCTGCACATTCCTTGTTTTTTGAGATTTACTTTACTGTTGCATTTGGTAAAGGTGAGGCCAGATGTAGAGCAGTAAAATGTGTCGTATTTTTCTCTGAATTGTCATGGAATTGAAGCAAAAGGGAGAGAAATGCAAATTAAATAAAAGTTTTACACTTGAATCAATAACATAGTTACTACTTTGATTTTAATCACACAACTGCAATGTAAGAAGCTTTATCGTTGTTTTTTTTTTGGGGGGGGTCTCTGTCCTTTTTCCATTTTGCACTTGGTGAAAAAGTCTGTCTGGATTTCTGACAACATAACAGCCTCGCCTTGGTGACAAAGGCTACAAGCTTCAATCTTGGCTGAAAAGCTAACATTTAAAGATGTTTTCTTCTAGTGCTTGTTGAGTTTTTTTTCCTCTGTTTCTCTTCTCTCTGACCTTGGAGGCAGATGACGACATCAGTAAACATCAAGTATTATGTGTGCAGCTCACTGATGTTAACGAATTTCTAACTAATGCTTCTGTATAATGCTTCTCTCTAGCTTTGAACCATTAAGAAAATATATTCCTCCTCCTCTAAATGAAAAGTTGAATTCCAAAGCAGAAAAAGTACCTTTGGCTGGTCCGTTATATTCAGTGGTTTTCTTGGTTGAACAAACTTTAGCTTGATAGAACTGAGCTCTGACTACAGAGCATCACTGTCCTCTGAAACCAATCTATTTTTAATCTCATAAAACTCACGAATTATGAGAATATATTCAGTTTGCTAGTTATCTGAAAAGTTTAAAAATCAACAAGTCTATAGAGTCAAGATTTTTCAACAAAGTCTCTCAAATGTGAGCTGCAGCGTTCAACACGGCTTCATCTGGTCTCAAGTTAATTTAGTCTTTTTTAAATTGTCATGCATGAACACAGGAGAGGGCTATACATAATTCTGAATCAGTTAATTGATCTGCATGAGCACAGTGCTTTCATGTTCCTTTAATGGGACCGGCCACTGGTTTGAGGTTAGATGATTTCTGATTCAGAGACATGAAGCTACGTTGATCAGTTTAACCCTCGTGTCATCCTGCGGGTCAAAATTGACCCGTTTTAAAGTTTGAAAATGTGGGAAAAAAATATATTTTAACAGTGAAACTTCTGATGTCCACATTTTCAACATTTTGGGGAAATCTTTAAACATTTTTTGGTGGAAAAAAAAGAAATATTAAAAATGTTTCTTTAAGAACATTCACATAAAAATCAACCAAAATCCAGCGAAATTCACTGGATTCTGGTTGATTTTTATGTGAATATTCTTAAGAAAAGAAAATATTAGAAGTTTTACTGATATATATGGAATCACTTCAGATATGTTTAGGATTTTCTGGAAGATTTTTCTTACCAAATTTGGGTTTTCTTTTTTTTTTTTTTTTTTTTTAAATAAAACTTATAAGGTAAACTTTTAAGGAATTATTGGAATTTTCTCCCTGAAGGCTTTGCAAATTTTCAGAAATTTGGGGAATTTTTTAGCTGAATTTTTGGATTTTTTTTTTTTTTCAGACAAGGAAACAATATGTTTTGGTGCCTGTAAATGAGGATAACAGGAGGGTTAACCAAAGATATCAGTGGTGATGCAGAGCTCGTCTGTTCATGATGTCTTTGATGAAACATCCATCTCTCTCCATCTTTCTTTCACTGCAGGTCGACTCCAGAAGGAGGAGCTGCTTCAGGGGCCCCGGAGGGCGAAGGAGGCCCTCCGGCTCCGGCCCCAAACCTGACCAGCAACAGACGCCTGCAGCAGACTCAGGCTCAGGTGGACGAGGTGAGGAACCTCTGCTGTTAGAACCAGAGACTATTCAGGATCACTGTGAATGGTTTAGGGAGGACAGCTTCATCCAGAATGGATTCAATTTAACCCTCGTGTCGTCCTGCAGGTCAAAACTGACCTGTTTCAAAGTTTGAAAATGTGGGGGAAAAATTATTTTCACAGTGAAATTTCTGATTTCCAGATTTTCAACATTTTTGGGAAATTTTTGAACATTTTTTGGTGGAAAAAAAATGTTTCTTTAAGAACATTTACAAAAAAAATCAACCAAAATCCAGCAAATTTTGCTGGATTTTGGTTGATTTTTATGTGAATGTTCTTCAAGAAAATATTAAAAGTTTTACTGATATACACTATATATATATATATATATATATATATATATATATATATATATATATATATATATATATATAAATAAAAATAAATAAAAATCACTTTAGATATTTTTAGGATTTTTTTGGAAGATTTTTAGGATTTTTTTGAAAATATTTGCAAGAATTTTTTTGTCAAATTTGTGGGGTTTTTTTTGTTTGTTTTTTTAAATAAAACTTTGAAGGGAAACTTTTACAGAATTATTGGCATTTTCTTCCTGAAGGTTTTGCAAATTTTAATAAATTTGGGTAATTTTTTTGCTGAATTTCTGGATTTTTTTCAGACAAGGAAACAAGATTTTTTGGTGCCCGTAAATGAGGACAACAGGAGGGTTAAAGGAATGAAGCTAAATGAGCTCAAAGGTTGAAGATATGGGAAAAGACTGAAATTTTGACTTCACTTTGGATCTCTGCAGTCATTAGCTGTCATCTTGGTTACAGGTGGGATCATAATGTTGCACCAGGGTTTGTGCTGTCGTACAGATTCTCTCTCAGAAAGACCAACATCTTCTTCCAGACGTCCTCCTGAGCATGAGGACGTTCCACCGTCTATACAGATTCTACAATTAAAAGTAGAACACTCTCCAGGTCTAAGCTGGATGTTTACCTGACGGAGAGGCTGACGGGTGTTTTCGTCCTCAGGTGGTGGACATCATGCGTGTGAACGTGGACAAAGTCCTGGAAAGAGATCAGAAGCTGTCAGAGCTGGACGACCGGGCCGATGCCTTGCAGGCCGGAGCCTCGCAGTTCGAGAGCAGCGCTGCAAAACTCAAGAACAAGTACTGGTGGAAGAACTGCAAGGTGTGTCTGTTTTATTTATAAAAAATAAAGATTTAATATGCGTTTCCCAAGTTGAGTAGTTCAAGGTCTGTTGTAAAGATAATAATCCAGAGATTTATTCTGTTTTTTAATGACAGCTTCCTATTCAAAGCTGCTCATTAGAAACCAAAGGACACAATCTGAATTATATTGAAACATTTTCCCATATTTATAATCTTATTTATTATGTAATTTAAATTTCAACATTTGTTTTTTTTATCTCAGAACTTGAATTGTTCTTATTAAAGAGCATATTATTTTAATCTTGTACATTTTAGAACAGAATTTAGTTTTGTAATTTCTAAATTGTTTGCATTTTTTTTGTCTGAAATGCTGGTTCCTCTCCTACACACTGCTCTTATGAAATAGATGCTTAAACTTGGTAATATTTTCTGACAGCTCATCACACAAATGTTGCTAGAACGTTTAAAATCCAGTGATTGTGTCTGTTTTTATAGTTTCTGGCTGTAAAATAGTGTCATTTAGGCATTTAAAAAAAACAGACAAGATGCCTTATTTGGCCTCAGTGACGTCTGCTTGTTTTAGTTAGGAAATGAATGCAGTAAATATTCTTTCATGCATGTGATTAGAAAAGTATTTAAAGACTCCAAAGTTGTTTAAATCAATCCAACTGGACTTTAAGAAGGTTCCTTGAAGACGTTTCACCTCTCATCCAAGAGGCTTCTTCAGTTCAGAACTGAATTTGGGAAAAGACTGAACTTCAGTTCTGAACTGAAGAAGCCTCTTGGATGAGAGGTGAAACGTCTTCAAGGAACCTTCTTAAAGTCCAGTTGGATTGATTTAAACAACTTTGGATAACCATGACCTGGATGAATGAGAAACTACACAGACATATTTAAAGACTCCTACGATACCTACAACATGTTTTAAACAGCACTGGTGGTTAAATAGCTTTAACGAAACCATCTGGCTTATCAGAGAACGGATCTTTGCATGAAATTTCTGGACTACAGGCAGTTTCTGGGCATTTCTAGTTAGTTTCCATACTCTGTGTAAAACTCAACCTACCGCTTCAGCCAAAAGCTCCTCCATTTCCCCCACATGTTGACTCTGCTCACCTTCCTTCCTGTTGGAGTTTTGTTTGATGGCAGCTGGAAAACCTCAAGGTCACTCACTTCTGCCACCTCCTGCTTCGGAGTGTGTGGTTGTTGATCACACCTTGTTGGTTGAGGCCACAGCCAAGCCAGATTTACCATCCATCCATCCATTATCTATACCAATACCAATCCTCATTAGGGTCATGGGGGGCTGGAGTCTATCCCAGCTGACTTAGGGTGAAGGCAGGAGACACCTGGAGAGGTAACAGTCTATCACAGGGCTACATATAGAGACAAACAATCACATTCACACCTATGGACAATTTAGAATCACCAATTAACCTCAGCATGTTTTTTGGACTGTGGGAGGAAGCTGGAGAACCCAGAGAAAATCCACACATGCACAGAAAAAACATTTAAACGCCATGCAGAAAGATCCCAGGAAGGCCGGGACGCAAACCGGGATCTTCTATTAACCACTAAGCCACTGTGCAGCCCCCAGATTTACCCACTGAATCACAAGTGACAGTGGGTTTGATGCATTTTTCATAATGCTTGGGAATCTAATTTTAGCTTATGTTTTTTGTACATTTACAAGTTCTTTAACCCTCCTGTTGTCCTGTGGGTCAAAATTGACTCGTTTTAAAGTTTGAAAATGTGGAGAAAAAAAAATTTTCGCAATGAAACTTCTGATGTCCACATTTTTGGGAAATCTTTGAACATTTTTTGGTGTAAATAAAGAAATGCTAAAAATGTTTCTTAAGAACATTCACATTAAAATTTGACAAACGACACAAAACTAAACAAAAAAGAGACAAAAAATTTGACAAAAAGTTAGAAAGTGACAACAAAAACAGGACAAAAAATTACACAATTGACACAAACGAGACAAAAAATGACAAAAGCGAGAAACCAAACGACAAAAGATAGGCAACACAAGCAAGACAAAAAAACCACAAAACTACAAAAACAATCCTCAAAACAACGAATAAAGCAAAACACAAAATGACAAAAATAAGACAAAAAACACAGATGAGACAAAAAGCAAACAAAAAACAGAAACAAACGACACAAGTCAGACAAAAAAAGACAAAAACCAACAAAAACAAGACAAAATATTACAAAAATGAGACACAAAACAACAAAAACAATCTAATATTTTACTTTCTGATTCAAACAACTTGTCATGGTCTAGAAATGATTTTAAATTTATAGTTTTACTAATTTACAATCTGCAGTTAATGTCTTCTCTGGAATTTTTACACTTTGAGGGCCGGATTGGACCCTCTGGAGGACCGCTTTTAGCCCGCGGGCCTCATGTTGGACACCCCTGCTTTAGATGATTAGATGATGTGTTTTTGAGCTCCTCACTGCAGCTCAGTGAAACTTTGGTGAGAAACCAAAGTGAAAACTGAACCAGATTTGCCTCTCATCCGCCTCCCCTCGCTTCCTGCTCATCCATCCATCTCATCCGGCCTCAGGTGCCAGTCCTCTTCCCATCCCAGCTCCGCCTCCAAATGTGCAGCGCAGAGGGTCCAATCAGAGAAGAGATTACATTAGCGAGAGGAGGGGACATGTTTGAGTGGCGGCGGCGTCACCGAGAGGAAACATTTCAATCTGGATTACAGCGAACGTCGGGATTAAAGAGCCAGCTGTGGGTCGTGATGTAACTCAAAGCTGAACGTGTCCGACTGTCAGCCACCGTATGAAATCTTTGTGTCTCATTCTGCTTTGATGAGCCGAACTGTTACCAGTTTATTTTCCCACAAACGCCATCCTGCTGTCCCATATAGCCACTAGAGCGCCAAATGTGGATTAATCCGCCGCTGAAAATAGTCCCTCAGAAAAATTCCTGTGTGTTTGATTTAAAGGTGGCAATGAGAACATTTAGTTTAATTTTTTTTCATTTGTTTTCAGACGACCTGACTCTCACATCACACAAACACACAAATCAAACACACACAAATCAAACACACACATGCACATCAATCTCTCTCTCTCTCTCTCTCCCTCTACCCTGTTGTTGCGTTAATCTCGCTCGCCCTCCCCCCATCAGAGGTGATTTACTTTCTCTGATGATCATGTTATCATGTGGATTTTGTTTATGAAGCATTTAAATAAACACACACACACACACACACACACACACACACACACACACACACACACACACACACACACACACACACACACACACACACACACACACACACACACACACACACACACACACACACACACACACACACAAGCTTAAAATAGAGGCATCTGAGATTCTTCAAAATTCCAAACAGAAAAAAAGGAAGTATTTAGATCCGTCGTACGAGTAAAAAGTACTAATCCTGCTCTCTACAAAATATTTATTCCTCTTATATTTACACATTTATTTCCTTTTTTTTTTTTAACAGATTTATCTTTTATTGTGGCACTTCTGTGATTCCATACTGAAAATATGTCAAAGACAAAAACAATGAAACTCTTTTTTCCCTTTTCTGGGTGGAATTAAAGAGCTGTTTCATTTGATCACACTCTGGTTTTGTTCTGACATTTTGATTTTTGTCTTTTTTTCCAGATGATGATCATCATGGCGATCGTAGGCATTATATTTGTGGGCGTCATTTTCTGTAAGTGAAACTTCACTTTTTTACTGTTATTTTAAAGGCCTTAAACTTTATTCTGCAGTGCATAAAAATATATTAGTAAATCATATATTTTTTACTTTTCATACACTGATGCTTTTTTATCTTTAATACTGCATTAATATTAAGTTTGTGTCTTGCATGTTTTATGTTATTCTGTTTTTGTTTCATAATTAATTTTCTGTGCTTTTACTTCTAATGGAAAAAAAAGAAACCTGAACAGTTTCCAAAAATCAAACCCCACAAAAATACTGGAAAGTTACCATCTCATAAAAGTAGTCATTTTTCATTCTAAAATTAAATATTTTTAGCATTATTTCAACATGAGATCATTTGTATTTTTGTTGCTTTTTATTGTGTAAAGACAAATATTTACACATAAAGACAATGAAGTTCCATATAATGAATGACAATCACAGATAGATGTAATTATAAATGATTTTCATGAGTATTTTGACTGATTCATCTACATATTATACATGGATGAACACACATTAATTCAACATTTTTGTTTTGAAAGATTTCTGCAGTCATACAAGATTCCTCTCATTCATCGTTTTCTGTTTCTCTCTCTCTCTCTCTCTCTATATATATATATATATATATATATATATAAAAAAATAATAAATAAAAATGTAAAATATTCTATATATGTATATATAAATTGTAAAACTCAAATATAGAAAAAATAGCAAAAATAATATATATTTATTTTGCTATAAATAATAACAAATAGTAATTAAAAAATATAACTGATACAGGGTTTTACAGGGTTAAAAAAATGAACTTTTGTGGGTGTTCACAGTTACAGCTTTCTAATGTTATTTTATATTAAACATAATTATTCACAGTGTTTTTGTAATCATTTTTATAAGAATTTGTTGATATCTTTGTGTATTTAAAAAAACACTGAAAAACTAAAATAAATCAAAAATGTTTATTGAAATGACAGATTTTTTACAGTGTAGTGTGAACTAGACTACTGAATCAAATCACTGAAAATGTTTCATAAATTCCATGTCAGAAGTTTTTGTTTGTTTGTTTGTTTGTTTGTTTTAATGACTGTGTTTTCTGTCCTCAGTGTATTTCTTCTACTGAGCTGCTCTTCAGGGACGAACGCACAACTCACAGGACGAGTCTGAACCGAGATCCTGCCGAGACAAATCCAGCCTCTCCTCAGCTGCTCTTGGTCCTCCTTCCTCTTCCTCCATGATGCCTTCCTCTCAAACCTCCGTGCATGATCTGTGTTGTTCTCCACAAACTCCTCCTTCTGCTGCTCCAGTTCAGGTCACCTGACTTTCAGTAGCAGCTGTGATCATTTTTCTGTTCGCTGGGAGTCTGAGGGATTTAATCACATCAGGACAGTTTGCAGAAAAGTGAACCAAACAGACTTTTTCTTTCTTGTGTAAAAATCTTTAACCCACATTTGTTCAACAGTCCAAAATGAAAGAAGCCTCCTGATGCTGTCAGTTTATCAGTAGTTCTTAGAGGAGAAACTAAAACCAAATAGTCGCTTTACTTCACTTCTTTACTTTCTTGCTATCTGAGTTTTAAAACAAGACTTTGACTGTTTGGGTCAATTTATAATTGCGGTACTTTTTGTATCATAGTTGACATATTTGCTGTTTTCAGGCCTAAAATCAACATGGCCGCCTATAACCAAACGCCACAGGGCATTTTAGAGAAAGATTCTTCTAAATATTATATATACAACTGAGTAAAATTGAAATTGAAAGTTATATATAAAGATACTGCAGTAAATCTGTTGACTACTTTACATTAAATAAGTCAGAAAGCCTTGGAGTCTGGCCAGTCTTTTCTTCAGGAGGAAATGACATCATGTGGAGCAGGTCATGTGATCTGGAATTAACACACTTCCTGGAGAGGTGTTTAGTAATGGGGAACTTAGTGGAAAGTGATTTCTAGGACACAGAAACAATCTGTTATTTTCCATATAAAATTTGATTCCATATTTCCAAAAAAGAAATATTTGTCATGATTATTTCAACTTAATAAAAAGAACACAATCCAAACTATTTCTGAATAAACTCATTTTAATTTTGTTCAGCTCATTAGAAGGTGGTTGTTATTAAATTCAGACGGTTATTTAGTTGACATTTTAGTGATTTCCAGTAATTTTTTATTAATAAGTGATTGTTTCCATAATAAATAATTATGGAATTTGTAAAGACATGATCAAAATGAAAATAAAAACATTACTTTTTTTTATTTTAATGAAAATATCCATCCATCCATTATCTATACACCACTTAATCCTCATTAGGGTCATGGGGGGGGCTGGAGTCTATCCCAGCTGACTCAGGTGAAGGCAGGGGACACCCTAGACAGGTCACCAGTCTGTCACAGGGCTACATATATAGACAAACAATCACTCTCACATTCACACCTACGGGCA
This sequence comes from Amphiprion ocellaris, assembly GCF_022539595.1. Taxonomy (NCBI): domain Eukaryota; kingdom Metazoa; phylum Chordata; class Actinopteri; family Pomacentridae; genus Amphiprion; species Amphiprion ocellaris. The sequence continues at coordinate 482,690 of NC_072780.1, read as the reverse complement.
ATTTAGAATGATCAATTAACCTCAGCATATTTTTGGACTGTGGGAGGAAGCCGGAGTACCCGGAGAAAACCCACGCATGCACAGGGAGAACATGCAAACTCCATGCAGAAAGATCCCGGGAAAGCCGGGACGCAAACCAGGGATCTTCTAGCTGCAAGGCGAAAGTGCTAACCACTACACCACTGTGCAGCCCTAATGAAAATATATGCAAGATATATCCCATGGACTTCAAAAGTCCCTCAATTATATATTGACCCATTTGCTGTGTCGTGGTTTTAAACAGATTTCAGGCTAAATATCTGGAAAAAAACACAGCATCTAGTAAATCAGTGGCACTTATCAGATAAATTGTCATCTTCACACAATTTTGTGCTCTGCAGCAGTAAAAAATTTCACTTTGGCTTAAGAATACCTGGAAATTCTATGTAGAAAATGTATCTGAAATGACCAAAATTAAATTTGTTGTATTCGTTTATTTGTTCAGGAGAATTTAGAGTTGGTTGGTCTAAAAGGTGTTGACTTCACAGCAGACAGGTGGTTAGAACTGTTTGAACAGGAAGTTTATTTTTCTTACAACATTTATAGAGAAGTCGTCCCAGTAAAAGCCGGAATTAGTGATTTTTATCTCAAATTTATTCCTAATAAAATAAAATGCAAGAGATCTGTATAAGATTGGAGAAAAGCTGTTTTATCAGCAAGGTTTATAGAAAATATAATGAAGTAAAGATTTTAGAAAGTGTGCTTAAGTGTGTGCACATGATAGAGTTAAATATCATCTGCATACATGGCTAAGGACTGTCAATCAAAATGGATTCCAGTTAATTATCCCAAACCTACAGACGGATAGGAAGTCTGGATAGGCTCATAGTGTCAGACACAGGTCACAGTTATGATAAATGGCCAAATATAACAAGAAATCCTGTTTGTTTTCTTTATTATACAGATTATAATCTGCCTGTAAAAGGACTGAAACAGTGAACATGTATTTTCTCTCTCCTGTGTTTTCCATCTGTCCTCCCTCAGCCTTTTCCGTCCTGTACTCATGTTTTTCTGTCAGCGTTGCTGCTACTGCTGCTAATTTAATTCCACTTTGAGCAGAAAATTCACCTCCTGGATAAACATGACTGGAATAATTTAGATATTTCTTTTCTGTTCGTCTGCCCAGCTTCAGTTTCGACTTAAGATGCAGTGTTTCTTTTTGTTGTGTTGTGAACCGACCTGACTTGTTTTCTGTGGTTTGAATGTGCAACATGTGTCTTTGTTCTTTCTGGTTCCTCTTTACATGAATGAAAACGTAGAATGTGAGTTTACTGTAGATATTAAAGCACTCATTATTTAACATGGAGGGATAAATAATTGCATTTAAGACTGAATGGTTAAAGTTTGAAGTGGAATTCAGGATCAGAGCTGCTTCTGTCCTGCTGGATGTTCTTAAGATGTTGAGAATGTTCTTAGAATTCAAATAAATTCATGTTTGCAACAGACATGGAGTGTTTCAGCTCTGATTTGTTAACTATCCTCAATATATTCTCAATAAACTCAAAAAAACATCATCACATATCTTAACCTTTTCAGTTATTACATTTTCTTTCATTGGAGTCGTAGTTTTGCCAACCTAGTCACTGTTTTGGCTCCGTTTTTGGTCTCTACCAGCTTCTAAGGTTAATATTTGGCTCTTTAGCTGCTAAAGGCTCCATTATGTGCATCAGCTGGCTCTAATTATTGCCTGTCTGCTGTGTAGATTGTGTGTTTTGGCTAATAAAGGACTTTTAACTTGTAAAATGGCTGCCTGCCATGGCTGGAAAGTCTGTTTTTATCATAGGAGCCTTTAGAAGAACACGAGGAGGCATCTGTACAAACAGTTTAAAGTATATTTACCAAACAGAAAGACCCTCTGAAAGCTGAAACCCACTGCTAAGTTTGACAAGTATGTGAAAACGTGACCAAAGTGATCCCATTTATCTGCCAGATACTGTTAAAACTGTTTCAACTCTCAGACGGTCCTTAAACTACTCATCTGCCACCTTCTGTTCTACTGGAAAGAATAACCAAATGTAAACTTGAAATCATGATATTTAATTTTTTCTGCATGTCTCATTTAAAAAATGTTCCAAAAATAAAGCATTTGCACCAGATCAAGTAAAAACAAAACCAAAAACTGTGAACTCCTAAAGCACAACTGTGAAGCGTCACAAAGTTTATGAAAGTTTTCAGGTGACCTGCAGCCTGAGATGGACGACAAGACTGAGGAATAAATGCAGCATGGCTCAAAAACAGGATACATGGAAGATATATCTTCCAAAACTTACTGCTCTGATCTCACTTTGGGTGACACAATGATGACACAAAAAATACTGGAATGCTGATGCAACACCACCAACATTATCCACCTCGAAGTAAGTTCGTTGTTGTCATAATGACAAACTGATTTGTTGTCGAGTTTTACCCATCAGGGAGGAATTGTTATAAGAAGGCTGGTTCTAGATCTCAAGAAATTTTTGGAATTGCCAAACTTGGTGGTTTACTTTTGTCAGTTCCATGTCATCTCAAGCTTTTTAAAGTGCATGAGGATGTACAGAGTTTACAGCTCTGAGGAAAAAGCTCTTCCTCAGTCTGGTTGTTCGAGTTCTTATCGACCTGAACTTTCTTCCTGAGGGCAGAAGCACAAACAGTTTGTTACCAGGACGGGTTGAATCAGTGCTGCCAGCCTTTCTCCGGAGATGACCAGCATAGACAGAGTCCAGGTTTAGTAGAGGATGTCCCACAGTCCCCTGAGCTGTCTTCACCACACTAGGAAAGTCCTTCAGATGTTTTGCCAAACCACCATACCGAGACAGAGAATGCTCTCTATGGTGGTTCTATAAAAGTGTCAGCAGCTGAGAATGGAGCCTCCTGAGGAAATAAAGTCTTTGCTGGGCCTTTTTTCCCCCTTTTTAACCAGGTGAGAGGCGTTCAGGGTCCATGGGAGGTCAGTGGTGAACCGGATGAGGAGAGGAGCATGGGTGGTCTTCCTGGATCTCTCGAGGTCCACGATGACCTCCTTGGCTTTCCTGGTGTTCAGGACCAGTTTGTTGTGTGAACTCCACTCAGTCAGGGGCTGGACCTCCTCCCTGTAGTAGGTCTGATCATTGTCTGATAAAAGATCCACCACAGTGGTGTCATCTGCAAACTTCACGACCTCAGGACCAGTGTAGATGATAGGCGGCTGCTGATTCTGACCAGCTGAGGCCTGTTGGACAGAAAGTCAAGGATGCAGGAGCACAGCGGTGAGGACAGTCCCAGGTTTGTTCTGGTTACGGTTCCACTACCAATTATTAGGAATATTTGGAAACCAGGGTTTCTGTGATGGAGCATCTGCACCTTCACCACAGGGACCATCAGGGGGCAGTAATCCTCAACATTCAGGAACTTTGGGGGCATTTCATAGCTCGGTATCACCAATTGGTCAAGTACAGCCAGCATTTTTAAAAACCTGCAAAACACTGTCTTGTTGACTCGCTTTTCTGCAACATTCAGAAGGGATGTGAGGTTGTCATGGACTAATTTAAACCTTTCCAAGGCTTTACTGTGGTAAAATATCACAAAGAGCTGGAGGAACTTTTACCCCAAGAAGTCATCTTTTAAGAAATAAGGAAATAAATGTGTAAATATAAAGAGGAATAAATAAATAAAAAATACATTTGTTAAAAATAAGGAAATAAGGGCGCCCGTATGGCTCGCCGCATTGAGCGGGCGGCCCATGTACAGGGGCTGGTCCCCGACGCAGCTGGCCCGGGTTCGATTCCCGCTCGCGGCCCTTTGCTGCGTGTCTTCCCCCGACTCTTCTCCCCTGTTTCCTGTCTCTCTCTCACTACGCCTATCTAATAAAAAGCCGACAAAAAGGCCAAAAAAATAACTTTAAAAAAAAAAAAAAATAAGGAAATAAATGTGCAAATATAAAGAGAAATAAATAAAAGAATTGAAAACAATAATCTGTTAAAAAATAAGGACATAAATGTATAGAGGAATAAATAAAAGAATAAAAAATAAATCTTAAAAATAAAGAAATAAATGTGTAACTGTAAAGAGGAATAAATGAAATAAATAAATTTGTTTAAAATAAAGGAAATAAATGCGTAAATATAAAGAGGAATGAATTTTAAAAAAAACATGGAAATATAAAGTAAAATTTTGTCTTTTTCCTTTTCCATTTTTCCATTTTGTCATTGCTTTTTCCTAAAAGGAAAAACTGTTCTTCCTGTTCTTTTTACTCAGTTATTTCACTTTTACATATTTCCTTATTTTTTTTAGATTTATTTATTTTTAATTTATTCCTCTTTATATTTTACACATTTATTTCCTTATTTTTTAACAGATTGTTTATTATGGCAATCCTATGATTCCATAAAAACAAAACAGGACATGAATATAAAATCATCAGTCCACAGATTGAATTGAGTTAAATCAGTTTTTAATGACGGTATGGAACACCAGGAGATATTAGACAGTAGTTTTATTTCTCCAGCTATGATTTAAGAACATTTTGGATTCATCTTTTTGTAGCCCCCCCCCTCACCCTGAAATGACCAAACACACAGTTTCTTTATTACATTTTTTTATTTAGGTCCCAAAAAACCATCATAATAACATTATATCAATAATATTAATACAGAAATTGAAAAAAGGAGGAAAAAAAATAAAATAGCTTTTCTGTCCACAGCCTCATTCTCGGGTTGGGGGGTGTTGGGAGGGGATTCGATCCTCCAGAAAAACTGTAAAGTCTGTTTTTTTGGGGGGTAAGGGAGATAAAAAGTGAACTGGGCGTGGCTTCAAGCTTGGGCGTGCTGTCCGTCATTCTGCTGTGCACCAATCAGGAATGTCGAGGTGAGGCAGGGGTGGTTGACGAGGTAAAGAGCCGAACTTCAGTCTACTGCTGCGACATCTGAGAAGGAGAAGAAGAAGACATCCTTCAAGCAGCTCTGAAAAGTGGATTTTTTAACCTGAGAATCCTGGATTGGTGCTGCTCATGTTGTGGGAATCTGTTTCTACAGTCACACTGTTGGAAACGATGGAAATTAAAAACATGAAGCCTTAATAGAGGAGCGATGAGAACGCAGAGGAGAGGAGGTTTTTGCAGAAATAATGTTCTGCCAGTAACTTCATCTGTGCAACAAGAAGTACCAGACCAGACGTATTTCAGAACTTATTTATAGATTGACTCTTTTTAAGGTTCTATAATTTCCCAGAGGCTTAATGCTTTGTTTCATGTTTTTGTATGTAAAAATTCCTCTCTGTTGTAAAGTTAAACAAATACTAGAGGACAAAGTATTGTAGAAAAGTAAAATGTTCTGCCTGTAATTCATATCTTTGTTGCTGTAAGCATCAAGGGACCAAAAAAGAAGTTATTTATTCTGCCGATTAATCAGTTATTGGAATTTTTTTCTGCCAAATATCGAGATCGGCATCGACCTCAAAAAATCCATGTCGGTCAGTCCGTATACATCACAGCACAGTGAAATTTTCTTTCCACAGCTTGATAGGAAGCTGGAAGCAAAAAGCCACAATAAACCAATTTAATAATCAACTTAAATCTGAATTTAAAAAGAGTCTGGTACATTTACAGGTTCATGGTTGGATTATTTGGGGTCTATGTGAACATGTTTACATGCTTTAATGTCCAAAAAATCCCTTTGATGTGGACCTTTGGCTCTTGTAAGTTTGTTGACCTTTTAAAATGGCACAAAATAGCAACTATATACACACACACACACGCATATATATATACATTAGTGGTGGGACGTGATTAAAAAATATAATCTAATTAATTACAGGCTTTGTAATTAATTAATCGAAATAATTGCAGTTTTGTTAAATAGCAATATTTGACACAATAAGTGAAGTTTTTGAATTCAAATAAAATTGTGGTTGACAGTTGAATCAATGAATACACGTGTTTATAATTAAAATTTATTTTTAAAAAAAAGGAAAATGGGACATATAGAAAAAAGTGATTTTGATGACTTAAAGCCTGAATTTAGTTTTTTTTTCCACTGTATGGCACATAAAATCAGCATAAGTAGTTCAAGGAGCTTCAGAAAGTAGAAAATCCAGAGTTTCATTCTGTTTTCATCTTTTCTGGGTCTGATAAATGGTGGAATTTTGATGGTTCTTTTTATAGGAATATCAATTTTTATTTATGTAATTTTTTTTTATAAACAAAAAGTTTATAATTAAGTTATTAAAAGAGATATTTTTGTTGTTTAGGTTATTCCTCCTCCAAGGAGGCAGAGCCTCAACGGAGTAAAAACTTAAACCACAAAAATGTTTCATTTCTATTTATCTGCATTTTTCATCTGTCTGCTACATTCACAGATTACTGCAAATCTAACTGCAATTATAGCGATTTTATTCAACATTTTAAGACTTTCTGTAAACTCAAGCACTATCTAGAAAAGTGGACTATTATGGGATGGCTACACCATTAGCCGTTAGCATGACTCGTAGCTAACGTTAGCTCTGGTGCTAACAGCAACATGTTTTACATTGAGGTGATACCGTCGGCTGGAAGTGACACAGTGATCAGAAAACTCTTTGTTGTACAATTTGCACACAACCAGGCTTTTATCCAAGCTGCCATCAGGAAGATTTTTAAAAGAAAACCTTCTGCCCAACAAGCTCAATCTGGTCTTCTTTCACTGTTCACCAGTGCCTGACTTCACTCAGTACTTCCTGTGCTTCTTCTTCATGGCCTCAAACAGACTTTAGGTTCATTACCGCCACCTACTGGGCTGGAGTGTTCATCAGAGTTACCGGTGTGCCAGAAATGACGGAGCTGAGGAGGGTGCAATTAATTCCGTTAATATTTTTAACGCGTTATTTTCGCGGTATTTAATTAATCGAAATTAACGCATTAAAGTCCCAGCCCTAATATATATATATATATATATATATATATATATATATATATTTCTTTGTTTGCAGTATACAAAGAAACTCACTGCAGTGCTAAGAAACATCGCTGCTAACTAGCGACAAAGACACAGCAGTGAAAAAGTAGAAATGCAGTTCAGTCGTTGACAGGAGTGGAATTAAATCCCAAATCCAGTGAGTCTTAAGTGTAACGATGTGTGATGTGTGCTACCTGCTGTGTCTGTGCCTGTGTGTCGGGTCCTCGGCTCGCCAGGCGGCTGAGGATGTTCCTCTCAGACATCTGGAGTCGCACGGCAACCGGCGGTATCCGGGCGATGGTTGCCGGGAGGCGAGTGACATCCGCCTTCATGTCACTCAGCAGCTCCTCCAGCTGCTTCAGCACTGAGGGAAGACAGAAGAAATGAGAAACTATGGTCTGTGCTGTACGTTATGGAAGTTCAGCTTAGTTTTATAGTTCTGAAGGTTCATTTTTTTAAAATCAGCCTGAGTCCATATTATTTCCTGCTGTAGTGATGGTAATGGATGTTCTGGAAACAAGAAGAAACTGAAGAACAAAGAAAGTTATGAAGAACTAAAAAGTAATAAATGACTAGCATCACCTCTAAACAGTGATAAGACGGAACTTCTCCTTGTAGGTACTAAATCCACCCTATCCAAAGCTGACAGTTTCTTTCTCACCATTGACAGCTCCAAGGTGTCCCCCTCCCCTCAGGTAAAGAGTCTGGGTGTCATCCTCGACAGCTCACTTTCTTTTCACTCCCACATTAATAACATTACTCGGCCTGCTTATTTCCATTTACGCAACATTAATCGTCTCCGCCCCTCACTCACCCCTCATACCACGGCCATTCTAGTTCATAGCCTCGTCACCTCCCATATTGATTATTGTAACTCCCTCCTCTATGGTGTCCCCCACAAATCCCTCCATAAACTCCAACTGGTTCAGAATTCTGCAGCCCGCATCATCACCCGTACTCCCTCCTTTCACCACATCACCCCCGTCCTCCAGCAGCTTCACTGGCTCCCGGTCCAATTCCGCATCATTTTCAAAATCCTGTTGTATACATTTAAATCCATCCACAACCTCGCTCCCCACTATCTGTCTGATCTCCTCCACATTGCCACTCCGTCTCGTTCCCTCAGGTCTTCCTCCTCCTCCCTTCACCTCTCTTTACCTTCTGCCTTCCTCAGCACCATGGGGAGCAGAGCTTTCAGCCGCTCTGCTCCCCAACTCTGGAATTCTCTCCCACCAGACATCCGTAACATTGTTTCTTTACCCCAGTTTAAGTCAAGACTCAAAACTCATCTGTTTAAATCCGCATACTCATTGTAATTTCATTGTTTCTTTTAACTGTTGTGTTACTTTGTCTGCTGTTTAGTTTTATTTATTTTATTGTGTTTTATCCTCTGTAAAGTGACCTTGGGTGTTTTGAAAGGCGCTGCCAAATAAAATGTATTATTATTATTATTATTATTATTATTATTATTATTATTATTATTAATAAACAAAAGCAATAAAGCAAAAAAGATGAACAGAATAAAGTCCAACATTTTGTGTGACAATATGAAGAGCCTATTTACCACATTTTTTTTTGGATTACTGGGAGAGAAAAGTATCTCCAAGAGTTTTCAAACCATCATGAATAGCGTTAAAGCCATTCTGGTGGGCGAGTATTTTAAAACGTACTGCTTAAGTTGATCTATTCTGCCTGTACAGAGTCTATCGTCTGGTCTTTACCTTTGTGCAGGACGGCGTTGGCCGGTTTGTTCCCGGACATGGACTCCTTGCTGAGGTGCTGGTGGGACTCGGCCAGACACTCCACCTCGCTGAAGCGGGTGTTGAGGGCCATGGAGGGGTGGGAGGGGTCCTCCGACATGTTGAGGTAGGCGGCGCGACGCAGCTGCTCCTCGATCACCAGCGCCTGTTCCAACAGCTGGAGAGCACAGAGAGAAAACCGTCATCACACCGAGCTTCATCTCACATCTTAGTTTGTTGTTCAATGGATATTTTTTAAAGAAAACTGGCTCCGTGCACATTCACTGATGTTCTTTCAAGAACTGTAAAGGTGCTGAAGTGTCAACCGTTTGCAGTAATGGGAACTAAATTACCGTATTTTACATTAAAAAACGGATTATTCCTCATCTATTGACTTGTTACTGACATTACCACCAACAGATGTTTAGAGCAGGGGTGTCAGACTCATTCTAGTCCAGGTTCCACATTCAGGCCAATTTGATCTGAAGTGGGCGGGACCAGTACAATTACAGCATATTAAGCCATAAAATTCGAAATTTTTCCTTTGTTTTTGTGCAAAAAAGTATGTTCTTCAAATGTTCACATTTAAACAACAAAACATTTATGAACAACCTGAAGTTTCTACAGAAAAATAAATTCAATTTCAGCAATAATATGCCTCAGTTTATCATTTACACATTACAACGTCCAGATCAGAGTGTCTACAAAGGAACACAACATTTAGTCACGATCAAAACAACAATCGGACAAGAAAAGACAAAAAAAACTGCAAAAAAACAAGACAAAATATTACAAAAATGAGACAAAATGACGAGAACAAAACGCAAAAAATGAGACAAACTACATGAAAGAAATCAGAAAAGAGCCAAAAAAATACGCAAAAAAGTGACAAACGACAAAAATGAGACAAAAAAGTTACACAAACAACACAAGTGAGACAAAAAACAATACACAAAACAATGAATAAAGCGAAACACAAAATGAGAAAAATAAGAAAAAATACATGCGTGACAAAAAGGAAACAAAACGACAAAAACAAGAAACAAAACAAAAAAACATGACACAAATGACAAAACTCAGACAAAAAACAACAACAAAAACAAGACATAATACTACAAAAATGAGACACAGAGCGACAAAAGAACAATGAGCAATCAAGTATTTTACTTTGTGATCAAAACAACTTGTCCAGAAATGATTTTAAATTCATAGCTTTACAAATGTACAATCTGCAGTGAATGTCTTCTCTGGAATTTTTACTCTTTACAAAGTCATCCTGCGGGCCGGATTGGACCCTCTGGAGGGCCGGTTTTGGCCCACAGACCACATGTTGGACACCTCTGGTTTAGAGGATTGTTTGACAGCAGAAATTCCACAATTTATTCAAAGATGTTTTAACAGAACCTCTGCACGGAGCCTTAATTCTAAATCTAACTTTAAAACCACAACATGTCCAGTAACTCTGATGGCTGCAGTTGGCTAACAGAAGCAAACAGAAATTCAAAACAAACAACACAAAACAGAAACCAGCAACCAGGTACACCAAATTTAAAGCTTAGTATTCTGAACAGTTATAGGGTCATAGATTTATGTTTGGGGTCTATTACAACACATTTACATGCTGTTATGTTCAAAAATTTGTTTTGCGGTGGACTTCAAAAAGCACTTGATTGTTCTTTAACTAATGACTGTGTTTCGTCTGTAACTTTCACATTCATACCTTGAATCTTCTGGCAAGGAACTTGTTCTTGATTTCCAGGAAGTTGCCTCTGTTCATCTCTCCTTTAAAAGGCTCATTGAGGATGGCGAACTTCACGTCGTTCTGGATGTCCTGCCAGCGGGCGTAACCGTGCCTGAGGGAAGCAGCGGTCAAAGGCAACAACTTATCCTGATCAGTTCACTGCTACATCCTCCAGACAAAACAAGCCAAACGAGCCAATCAATCAGGTGGGAAAAGGATACTGTATGATGCCAGCTAGCAGCCAGTAGTCGTGGCGACGGTGCCAGATCTCATTGGTTTTCTTGGTAACTGTGGCAGCACGTTCCTCATTCTGCCACAAAGAGTGGAGCTCTGAGAGAGAAGGAGGAGAGTCAGTCAGTGATGTAAACTTTAAACGCTGGTCAGTGTTTCTGTGAGTGTTCAGGTGTCAGTACCTGTGAATCCACCGTCAGCGATGTTGAACATGAACCGGGTCTTGGCCTTCTTCTTCTCCTCGCTCGGTCCGCTCACCGTGGCGGCGGCAGCAGCCGGCGCTGTGCTCTCCTTGCTGCTGTCTCCGTTCTGCAGTTTGGTCGCTTCCTCTGGCTTCTGAGCCTCTTTCTCCTCCTTTAGATCTGCAGGACAGAGGAGGAGCGATTAACAACCGGACAAGAGAAGTCAGGAGAGAGCTGGATGAGATAAACCAGGGGTGGCAAACATGCGGCCCGCAGGCCAAAACCAGCCTGGCAGAGGGTCCGATCCGGCCCGCAGGACCCTTTGTAAAGTGTAAAAATTACAGAGAGGACATCAACTCCAAATTGTGCATTTGTAAAACTGTAAATTTAAAATAATTTCTAGACCACGACAAGTTGTTTGGATCATAAAGTAAAATATTATTAGGGTCTGAGCACCGAATGGTGCGAAGACCCTATTGGAATGCTAGGGTTTATTAGGGTCCGAGCACCGAATGGTGCGAAGACCCTATTGGAATGCAAGGAATTATTTATTATTATTAGGGTCAGAGTACCGGCGGTGCGAAGACCCTATTGGAATGCAAGGAATTATTTATTATTAGGGTCCGAGCACCGGCGGTGCGAAGACCCTATTGAAATGCAAGGAATTATTAGGGTCCGAGCACTGGCGGTGCGAAGACCCTATTGGAATGCTAGGGTTTCTTATTAGGGTCCGAGCACCAAATGGTGCGAAGACCCTATTGGAATGCAAGGAATTATTTATTAGGGTCCGAGCACCGACTGGTGCGAAGACCCTATTGGAATGCAAGGAATTATTAGGGTCCGAGCACCGAATGGTGCGAAGACCCTATTGAAATGCAAGGAATTATTATTATTCCGCTTTTTTCTACGGACGTGGAAAATGCATTTTTGGCGGCCTTATCATACCCCAAAATGCATTAAACTTGGCATGCTCATCAGGACCTGCAAAAAATTTGATATTTTACGGGAGTTGCGCATGTGTGTGGGAAAATGGCTCTATAGCGCCCCCTGGAAAATTGAAAATTTGGTCATTAGGCCAACTTGTACGACGTTTCATCTACAGCTACAAAATTTTGTATGCATATTCAGCACATCAGGAAACCCAAAAAAGTCAATCACGGCCATACTGTAAATCCAACAGGAAGTCGGCCATCTTGAATTAGCTGTAAATATTTTGAGATTAATAACTCCGTGAGGGTAAGTCCGAGAGACGCCAAATTTGGCCAGTATATGCAACAGCCCAACCTGATAAAAAGTTATCAAAATGCTCTGCAAAAGTCAAAGGACGTGGCCATGGTGACCCCCAGAAATATTGATCCTTCGCCATGAAACAGGAAGTGGTGTCTAACTCAGCTGTACATGCTCCAATCTGCCTGAAATTTTACATGTGTGATCAGGGTCCAGCCCTGACGACATCCATGTGATTATGTACATTGACAGTCATAGCGCCACCTTGTGGTAGCAGGAAATTGACATTTTTTACACTTTGATTTACTATTCTTAGCACGTTGATCAGATTCACCTCAAATGTGGTGACATAAGCCAGAACACATTGATGATGATTCCCAGAGAAAATGGTGGCTCGTCGTCAAGGGGCGTGTCTGTGGCGGCGCGGCGAATTTCGATTTCTCGCCATGAAAATTGAATTATTAATATCTCAGCTGGAAATGATGCAATCCGGACCAAACTTGATGTGATAGACACCAGTCCAGTTCTGAACACATCCACATTCATAAATTTAGAAATACTCATAGCGCCACCTATTGGCAACAGGAAGAAATTGTCATTACATTTGCACGTGCCATTGCCAGAAACTTTGTCATATCGTTCAGAAAATTGGTCAGGTGAGTGGTTACACCTTGACGATGCCACAGTGTGAAGATTTTGACGATTCATAAAATGCTGTTACCATGGCAACGCAATGTTGCCGTAATAAACAAAGTACTTTTTGACAGGTTAGGAACACTTATATGCTCGCCAAAATTGCCACACACATCACGACTACTGAAATAATTGATATTTTAGACGAATTGCACATGATTGTTGCAAAATGGCTCCATAGCGCCACCTGGAAAATTTCAAACATTTACTACGGCCAGTACGTGTTACCTAGAATTATGAAACTTGGTAGGCATATGTAACTCATCAAGACGCACAAAAATGTAATTGACACCCATGGCCAAAACCCAACAGGAAGTTGGCCATTTTGAAATATATGTCATATGTTTTGACAATTTTGGGTCATTTTTAGACATTTTCAAAAGCTATAAACTCAAACAGGGTAACGCCGAGAGAGCTGAAATTTGGCCAGGATGTACAGCAGGCATGGGTGATCAAAAGTTATCAAAATGCTCCGCAAAAGTCTGAGGGCGTGGCCATGGCGGCCTCCTGAATTTTGATGCTTCGCCATGAAACATCAACTGCTGTGTAACTGCCCTAAACATGCTCCAATCTGCCTCAAACTTTACATGTATGATCAGAGTCCCGCCCTGATGACATTCACATGCTGAAATACAGCCACAGTCATAGCGCCACCTGTTGGATGGACAGGAAATGCTGTGTAACTGGCCTGTACATGGTCCGATCTGCCTGAAATTTTATGTGTGTGATCAGAGTCCAGCCCTCATCGCATCCACAGGCCGACATATACTCTCGGTCGCAGCGCCACCTGGTGGACATGCGTGGATTCGCCGACTGGCAAGGATGCGAGGACCCGTCCAACGCTGCTTGAAGCTTTAATATTCCTCATTGTTCTTTTGCCATTGTGTCATTTTTGTAATATTTTGTCTTTTTTTGTCGTTATGTTTCTCGTTTTTGTCATTTTGTTTCCTTTTTGTCTCGCTTGTGTTTGTCTTATTTTTGTCGTTTTGTGTTTTGCTTTATTTGTTGTTTTGTATATCGTTTGTGTCGTTTTGTGTTTTGTCTACTCGCTTGTGTTGTCTGCTTTTAGCTGTTTTGCTTCACGCTTTTGTCATTTTTTTTCTTGTTTGAGTCATTTGTGTAATTTTTGGTGTCATTTTTGTCGTTTGTCCATTTTTTGTCGCTTTTTTACTTTTTTCAGATTTTTTTGTCTCTGTTTTGTTTTGTTTCATGTCATTTGTCTCACTTTTTTGCCATTTTGTGTCTCAATTTTGTAATACTTTGTCTTGTTTTTGTTGTTTTTTGCCTTTTTTTGTCAGACTTTTGTCACTTTGGTCATAAATACATAGTTCAGTTCCAGATGACTAAATGTTGTGTTCCTTTGTAGACTCTGTGATCTGGAAGTTTTAATGTGGAAATGATGAACTGAGGCAGAATGTTGCTGAAATTGAGTTTATTTTTCTTAAGAAATTTCAGGTTGTTCATAATGTTTTGTAAAAAGATAATTCATTAAATGTGAACATTTTCAGAATGTATTTTTGCACTAAAACAAAGGAAACATCTGTAGTTGTGGTTATTTATTGGTTATTATGCTGTGATTTTACTGATGTGGTCCACTGGAGATCAAATTGGGCTGAATATGGAACCTGAACTAAGATAAGTTTGACACTCCTGAGATATACAGTGTGAAAATACTAAGAAAGAAAAGCTGTGGGTACCTTTCTTTTCATCTGCAGGAGGAGTGGTGTCCATTTTCTCTGTCTTCTCTTCTTTTTCTTCTGCTGCATCACAGAAATAAAAAATATTAAGAGGAAATAAAGATAAACCAGGGCTTTAAAGATCATGACAGACATCCACACACAAGTGTTGTTGCACCATTTCAGAGATAAACTCGAATTTCTGTGTCATGTTTCACAGAAGACATGAGGACACAGAAGTCCTACCATAGAGGTGCAGGACTTTATATAAAAAAAATGAGCCCACAGTGGATAAACATTGTGACAGAAAGAAGAAACTACTTGCCCAGAAGGATAAAATATTAAAATTTAACAAACTGTCCTTGTAATAATGCTGACTCATTGACAGAATCTGAGCCTGTGAAAAGTCAAAGGCTCAAATTGACACATTTTTAAATACTACAGTGCCTCTTGTGAGAAGTTTTTCACGTCGTATTCTACTGAATCGACTGTTTTCTTTGAGAATAAAATCAAAACAAACCCAGTTTCCTCTCCAGTGACACACATCATGACTCATTTTGGCAGCTGTCACAGTTAAAAAACAACAAACACTGTTCAAAACATCTGTCTTACCTTTGACCTCCGAGTCCTCAGGTTTGACCTCTGACCCCTCAGTCTTTGCTTCTGAAGGCGACTTGGTTTCCTCCGCTGCTTCTTCACTCTTCTTCTCTGCTTCTCCTTCTGTCTCCTTCTCGACCTCCTTCTCTTTGAGCCCCTCTGCTTCGCCGTTGCTCGGTTTGTCCATCTCCATCGGCTCCTCCCCGTTCTTCTTCTTGTCCTGCTCCTCTGTCGGACTCTTCTCGTCGTCGTCTGGGATGGCGATCACCTGTGGGAGACGAGGAGTACCGTTAGTCTCCGTTGTCATGCCAAAGATACAGTTGTTATCCGTGTCGCTCTAATGCATGACGTCTTTACCTCGTTGCTGGCTTTTGCTGGTTCTTTGCCATTCTTCTCCACCTCGACTTCCTTCTTCACCTCCTTCTCTCCGTCCTTCGCTGCCTCATCGTTCTTTGAGTCGTCAACTATAAACACATCCAGTCATTAAATATTTTTTGTTTGGCATAAATGGGACATGTTAACCCAAATACAGTGGTCCTTCGTCTATCGTGGTTTACTTGTCGCGGTCTCACTGTATCGTGGAATTTTAAATTGCGTTTGGTATTGTGGATTTTTCGTTATATCGTGGGATTTTTCCAGTATATAGGTATTTTTATATATTTATTATTGTGGCAAGCGACATTGAAGAACAACGCTGGAGAAAGGACATCTGCCTTTTACGCACTCTGCAACTGACAAATGCTTTTATTTTGACACACAAAGAAAGCAGCACTATTGAAAATGTGGCAGGAAGTGATCAAACACACTTCACATCACAGTCCCTGACAACAAAACACTTAACCAAACTAACTAGGCTGGATAAACCACAAAAACACAATAAAACACAAACACTGATAACACTGGAACACCAACATAAACCACAATAATGACATTTAAACCCCCAACCTCCCGAACTCCCACGGTGCATTGCAGCACCACAGTTCAGTCATAGACCGGCTCTGCGATTGCTACATTATTTTGATTATTTTTGCGGTAAAATAAGCATTTTCTAGCCTAAAAATTGGAAATGATCTAAAAAATTAATAATACAAACATATTAAAAGAATATTTAATGGAAATAAAATGCGTAGCATCCAGTGCTGGGCTCTGATTGGCTCAGCGACTGTCGCATCAGTCTTCTCGGTCTCCCCTGTATAGCAGTATTCAGCATCTTGTCCATTTCACAGATGTCTGATCACTGCATAGTGTTGCTCTGCTGTGTGGGGAGGGTTTATAAAGCCTTAAAATATACATAAATAATAGAATAAATCGCTACTTTGCGGATTTTCGTCTATCACGAGGGACCACTGTACACTGATATCTGCAGCAGCCAGGCAGGGCAGAGTGTGTGCTTGTTGGTTTAACTGTATAAAAAGTCAACCTGTGTGTGTGTTACCTGGAGCGGGTGTGTTGGGTTGTGTGTCGGCGGGGGTGCCGGTGGACGGGGTTTTTCCCGGAGAGTCGGGCTGAGCTGCAGCCCTCTTGTTCTCCTCCAACTCGGCCATCCAGGGCATCGACCACTGACCGTTGACGTGCTCGAACTCCTGAACCTGCACAGCACATCAGTTTCATTCAGTTTAACATCACTGCTCATCTGGAGAGTCAAAGCAAACACTGTCACCACGCTTCGCTTCCAAATGTTCCACATGTTTATTTTCTGCTGTCATATTTTTCCATCTAATTAACTGCTGTGTATTGTCAACAAATGGTAAACAGTCACAATGCTCCAGCTGCTCCTTTCATTCACTTAGTATTTTTTTTAAAACGCAGCAGTGAATTTCCAGAAATCACTACAGCTTCTGACACGCTGATCGAAACTTTTTAAAGATCTTTTTCACTCCAGTTCAGCTTAACTCCTATTTTACAATCACATCATTCAAACGATGACTTGTCTTCGTATGTTTCAGCACATCCCCACAGATTTACATGAAACCACTGAAGCCCAAATCAGCAAACTGACACCATTTATCAACCAGACCCAGAAAAAACAAGATTTCAGCCGTCGGAAATGGTATGGCGACTAAGCAGCCCTAGCGGAACATTGCGCTCTCTGAGTGCTTTTCTAGTTCTACGTCTTGTTTTTAAAAAATTGACAAAAATAAACTGTTTGCACCAGATTCTGCGAGCTGGATAACCAAGAATAAAGCAGTTAAAAATGTTTACTGTATGTCCTTTCTGAGCTACTGCAGAGAGAATAGTACCCGTTTGCAGCAAGTTCTCCACAAAAGAGTTTAAACAGTGTAACACACTATCACAACAATCATACTTTTAGTTCAGAGGTGCGAAACGTTTCTTAACAGCCTGTGATCAATTACAGAATCATTGCATCTATTGCAACAAGAGAGACCATATTTAGGACTACATTTTAATACTTCTGAATAGAGGTAGACCGATATATCGGCCGGCCGATATTTTGAGCCGATGTATGGACTTTTTTCAATATCGGCCATCGGCCGATATTTACAAATAAAAAGCTGATTTGTGATCAGGCACCTGTACGGGCAGCTGCCGCGACCACTTTTCCCTTAGAAGGACCCCCGGCACTGAGAGAGCGGAGCGAGTGAGCCAGGCAACAACAAGCCTAACCCTAACCACTTTCAGGTTACTTTTTAATTGTATTTTTTTGTAAACTTTAAGTATGTTTTTTATGTTATTGTACTTTTTCATTTTTTGTGTTCAATAAATGTTAGTGTTCTACTAGTGTATTTAATTTGTAATATATACATGTATATACTTTTAGTGTTTAAATTGCCTTTTGTAATCGATGTGCTTTTAAAAAAAAAAAAGGATATCGGCCTTAAAAATCGGCTTCTACAATCGGCTTTAGATATCGGCCATCGGCTGAAAATTTTTTTAAAAATCGGTATTGGCATCGGCCTTTGAAAATCCCATATCGGTCGACCTCTACTTCTGAACCCTATGAACTTCAAAACCCACCAGCTGATCTGAGCTGAAAGAAGACACAGAAGAGGCAAAACTAAAGTTTCTTTTTACCTTTTTGCGAATAAGTGACATAACACCGATGCGGGTGAGGACGTGTTGCCGTGACAACCCTTCTCTGGGGACACCGTCAGCAAAAGTCTCGGCCCCGTCGGCTCCGGGTTCACAAAGGTGACGCATGAACAGAGAGACGTAGGCTCTAAGAGAGGAAGGACAAGCAGGAGATAAAAGGGTTAATCTCCTGTAATATCAGAGAAAAAACATGATACAACTATAAAACTGTGATTTTCTTTTTATGTACTGAAAAAATGAGCTTTGTAAGAGGCTGATGGTGGAAATATTGTGCAAAAAAAGAGTGGAAACATCTGGAATCTGACCTGGAAGAATGATATTTTACTGAGAGGAGTAGCAGTGATTCTTACTTGAACTCTTTCTCAGATTTCCCTCGCAGGTCTCGAACCAGCCATTGGGTGGTGAAGGCGTCTTGAGGAGGCATCCCATAACGCATCACTGCATTCAGGAAGGCCTTTCTCTGCCGGGAATTGAAACCCAACACCTGGGAAACAGCGGGAGATCAAACGTTCACATACAGAACCTCCAGTCAAGCCTCAGGGGAAATAAAACCGCATTTCACAGTTACAGAAACACACAATAAAAAACTCTGTATGTCTGTAAACTGTCAGTCTGTGGCAGCATGAACACTGCGTGTCTGATGCAGATATTTAACCTTCGTGTCATCCTGCAATTTGAAAATGTGGGAAAAATAAGTATTTTCCCAGTGAAACTTCTGATGTCCACATTTTCAACATTTTTGGGAAATATTTGAACATTTTTTTGTGGAAAAAAGAAATGCTAAAAATGTTTCTTAAGAACATTCACAAAAAAATGAACCAAAATCCAGCGATTTTGATTTTTATGTGAATGTTCTTAAGAGAGTATTAGAAGTTTCACTGATACATATGTCATCATTTTAGGTATTTTTAGGATTTTTTTTGAAGACTTTTATTCTTTTTTTAAAATATTTACAAGAATTTTTTTGTCAAATTTGGAGGATTTTTTAAATAAAACTTTTAAGGGAAACTTTTAAGGAATTATTGGAATTTTCTTCCTGAAGGTTTTGCAAATTTTCAGAAATTTGGGGAATTTTTTTGCAGAATTTCTGAATTTTTTTCAGACAAGGAAACAATATTTTATGGCGCCCGTAAATGAAGACAACAGGAGGGTTAAGAGAAGGATATTTAACAGGCCCAAACGAGAGCTGAGCTGCTCACCTCAATGTTGCCTCCCACCCTGGCCAGCAGGGGGGGCAGTGGTTTGTCTTTGTCGTTCCTCAGGCCCTTCCTGTTCGGCCTGCGAGAGTTAGCTGCAAAGAGAAAACAGCTGTGGTGACGATACAGATAATAGCAGATACTGTACACTGAGACAACGAGCTGCATCACCCAAAATGTAACTTTTATATATTATTAACAAGTTCCTGCTTAAGGATTATTATATTATATGCTCTGAATGTATGATATTGATTCTTTGTTGGCAGCTTTTTATGGTTTCTGATCATCAAAAGACACTTAAATTATCACCTGTAAAAAACAAACAAGACTAAATAAATGCAGGACTTGCAGACTGCTACTTAAAACCAATTAATGCTTTAGAAAATAAATATCATATGGACAACATGCATATCTTAATCTTAGCAAACAAATTACAGTCCCTACCTTCTGTTCTCTCATCGAAGTCCTCGTCTCCCTCCTCTGATGCCACAGAGTAATCTGACTGGCCGTCGGACTGGTCGTCCTGCCAATCAGCTTTAAGACAAATTAAAAACACCAGTTAAATATCTATAAATGTTAACACTTCAATATCTATCATATGTAGAGCCACCATTTCTTTGCAGTAACTTGGAAAAATGTTGTACATGTTGATTCTGTTTCTTTTTTTCAAAACAAATATTTAGAAACTTCACCTTCATGATTTGTGGTAATACATCTGTGTCATAATGTCCACAACACAACGTTGCATTCTCTCTACTTCTAGTCCTGGTTGTGCTGTTTGCATAGAGGTGCAGGACTTTATACTGCAGCAAACAGCAAACCCACAGTGTGGAAGAATGTCACGACCCACTGACAGAGAGTCATCTGAGGTTTCACCTAGCTATGAAATCTGTCAAAAGCCCCTTCTTGTGATGAATTTAAGAACCTTTGCAAAAAAATACTTTTTCAGATACATGAATTATGTTTTTCCTTCGTTAAAGTTAGATCCAGACTATTAACGGATATGAAAAAAGTCAAAATAAAGCTCAGCTCATTCTTGGACATCCCTGGAACCTTAAATTTAAGCTTCAGTTGTATTTTTATTACACACACAGCTAAATTCCAGAAATGTAGACATCTCAAATACTGTCTGCTTGCAATTCAGGTTCTAAACTCCTTCAGAAAACTCAGTAAAAATGATTTCTCACCTCTGTCTTCTTGTGAGCCGTCGTTGTAGTTGACTTGCTTGCGGATACGTTTGCCTTTTCCCAGGTTTCGGGCCAGATCCTCCTGCTGTTGCTCATAATGGTGACGCAGCAGCTTCTCCCAGTAGTCTGGATCCACGCTCTCCTCCTGCTTGATGATCTCCCGCTGCACTTCCTCCTCCTGGGTAAAGACGAAGGAACGGGTTGAGAAGAAGAACAAAGCTGGATGGGTAAATTGTCACAGCAGCCCCGTGTCAGCAGGTGTTCACCTCCTCCTCCTCGTCTTTCACCACATACTGAGCCACTTTGAAGGAGCTCAGGTATTCGTTCATGCTCTGCAGCTCCGTGTCGTCTGTGGCATCCTGGTTCCTGTCCAGCAGCCGATCGATGGCCTTGTCGTCGTAGTGAATGATGCTGCTGTCCTCCTCTTTGTTTTCCCCTGAAGGCAAACATTAGCTGTTGTAACACACTTTTTTTCTCCAGTACATCTGTCCATGTGTATCTGCACTATAATCCATCCTCACCTTCTCCCTCGTCCTTGAAGAGCTCCTCTGTTCCAAACTTGAGGATGTCGTCCAGTTCCTGTTTGGACATGGAGCCGGTCTTGGATCCGAGACCAGGTCGCACCACCAGGTGAGTCAGCATCATCTTTTTCTTGGCAACCTGGACGGAGAACCAGTGAGGAAGGACAGATGAAAATGAGTTACTGTGAAATGTGGAACTGCAGCTGTTTGTTTTGACACTCGTAACTCCGAAATCTGCGTGAAGATTTGAAAGGCATGTCATTACACACACACAAAAATACAAATCTAAGCTTAAAATCTCTTTAAATCTTACAAAAACAGTTGCAATTATCGAATCATCTGTTAAGGTACGTGTCCACTAGATCTGGCAATTTCCTGCATCCCATTCATGGGCTATGTGAAACACACCGCATTGCATGCTGGTCTGGTTGCGGTGCGTCTCCCCGCAGCTCATTTGCATAAACTAGACTCGACTTCTACTTTATGCAATTTCGATGCGGCGTGCGAAGATCCGACGCATCGTGAAACTTTCGTCAAACATCTAAACCGGCCATCAGTGAACTAAAACCAGGACAGATTCAGCTGCTGCACAGATTATTTCTCACCTCAAACGTTTTCAGAAATACTTTTCACTGAACTGTTTTTGTAATAAAGGAGAAAGTCGCGACCGAGCCGCCATGTTGGTCCGACTTGAAATCCAGGAGCAGACAGCTCCCGAGTCTATTTTCAGATGCGATGCGTCTACATGCGGGAGAAATGCATCTAGTGGACACGCAGCAGTAGGAAACACACGCTAAAGGCCAAAGAATAAAGATGTTCTATAGGCCTCAGACTGAACAACACTAAGTGCAATACATCTGTCGTGTTTACCTGAGTAATCCTCTCCTCCACTGATGCCTTGGTGACGAAGCGATAGATCATCACCTTCTTGTTTTGACCGATACGATGAGCTCTGCTGAAGGCCTGAACGCGAACAAGGAGGAAAACAAGATGCACATTTCAATAACGTAAAGAAGCAGTTTTAACTCCTGTTTAATATGAAATTTAAGAGTGACAGCGATCCTGCTGTACCTGGATATCATTGTGAGGATTCCAGTCGGAGTCATAGATGATGACAGTGTCGGCGGTGGCCAGATTGATACCCAAACCTCCGGCCCTCGTCGACAGCAGGAAGGCAAACTGTTGAGCGCCAGGAGCTGAGGGATGAAGATGGTAAATAAGGCAGAAAAAGCTCAAAAAGGGCAGTTTACAGGTTTTCTAAAATTCTAAAAGACTGAAGAGGTTTATTGTCTAAAGCAGAGGTGTAAAACATGCGGCCTGCAGGCCAAAAGTGGTCCTCCAGAGGGTCCAATCTGGTCCTCAAAGTGTAAAAATTCCAGAGAAGACATTAACTGCAGATTGTAAATTAGTAAAACTATAAATTTAAAATCATTTCTAGACCATGACAAGTTGTTTGGATCATAAAGTAAAATACTAGATTGTTCATTGTTCTTTAGTTGTTTTGTGTCTCATTTTTGTAATATTTTACCATGTTTTTGTTGTTTTTGTCTATTTTTGTCTGACTTTTGTTGCTAGTCTCATGCTTTTGTTGCTTTGTTTCTCCCTTTGTTGTTTTGCATCTCATTTTTGGAATATTTTGTTTTCTTTTGGGTTGTTTTTTTGTCATTCCGATCATGAATCATTGTCCTTTTGTCATTTGGTGTCTCATTTCATAATATTTTGTCTTGTTTTTGGTCTGACAAAAATATTTTTTGCACTAAAACAAAGGGAAAAATTTGAAGCTGTTGTTATTCATAGGTTACTAGTCTCTGATTTGAATGGTCCGGCCCACTTCAGATCAAATTGGGCTGAATGTGGTCCCTGAACTAAAATGAGTTTGACACCCCTGTTCCAAAGCTTAGAGTGTGAACTGATGTGTCAATGAGCATAGCAACCAGAGGCGCTACAATAAAGTGAAGAAGAATGAAAAAGGGAGAAATAAATGTAGAAGGTAGTTTGTTTTTAGTCTCACCATTGAAACGGTCAATAGCTTCCTGTCTCATCCCTCCTGTGATTCCTCCATCAATCCTCTCGTATTTGTAGCCCTCATTCTCCAGGAAGTCCTCCAGCAGGTCCAACATCTTGGTCATCTGAAAAATAAAGAGGAGATGCTTTGTTAATATGTATAAAAACTACAAAAAAACTGATATTCAAGCAAATGTAACTGTAGCATCAGAGTGTTCATGAAGCGTCTCTTACCTGAGAGAAGACCAGCACTCTGTGGCCGCCCTCCTTCAGCTTCCTCATCATCTTCTGCAGTAGCAGCAGTTTCCCAGCAGCCTTTGTGAGAGCGGCTCCATCATACATCCCGTTGGGCATCTTTGGAGCTTCCTGTTTGGAGTGACCAATCAAAAGTTAAGGTTTGAAAAACGGTGAGATGACAGCAGAGAAATTCTGTCTAAAAAGAATATTTAGACAAAAATCTTTTCTAAAATGAAAACTGACTCCAGTTAAATCACAGTAAACACATTTTTTTGATGAATATTTACATTGAGGTAAATTATTCATTAGTTATGTCTTTAGTGTCCTGTCACAGCTTTTCCTGATGAATTAAACGACGTATTTTTCTGTATTACTAGAGAAATCAATGAACCCCAAGTTTAAATCAAATAATGGTTTATCCCTGGTGTTTGGGTCGTACCATTGCAGCTGCAGGGAAGAGGTAGGGGTGGTTGCAGCACTTCTTAAGATCCATGACGACGTTGAGCAGAGAAACCTGATTTCCGCCTCCTTTGGTGTTTAGGGCCTCAAAGTTTTTCGTCAGAATAAATTTGTAGTATTTCCTGCAATACAAACATTGAGCCTCATTTTCAGTCCATCCTCAACTTTCAAAGATCGGTGAGATCTACAAAGACCCTCGTAGCACTCGCTCTGCCCTCCTGACTCACTTCTGCATGGGGCTGAGCTCCACTCTGACGATGAGTTCAGTCTTGGAGGGCATGTGTTTGAAGACGTCAGCCTTCAGCCTCCTGAGCATGTGTGGACCCAGCATGTCATGCAGCTTCTTGATCTGGTCCTCCTTAGCGATGTCGGCAAACTCCTCCAGAAAGACCTCCAACTTGCTGCAAATGAAGATGCAGACAGGTGAGCTATTGTGTGGAGGGATTGTATTTTGGTAGCTGCTGTGAACGTGTCTGTTTTGGGTCATTGGTCAGGCCTCGTATGTGGACTCTTTGTTCCTTGGTGCTGAATTTACAACTTAATACCAAATCTGTTCTGTTTTAGTAAGCAATTTGTGTCCTGACATTTTATTACTGAACACGACCAGCCAGAGTGCTTTTCATAGTCGGTGTGATGCAGCTTCATTTGAGTGTTGGGTGGTTGAGATTACAGTTGAAACAATCAGTTCTTTATGATAAATCAGTCCCTCCAGGAATTCACAATGTTGCGATCACAATTAATTCAACCAACCTACGTGAATAAGTAAGAAATTCATCACTCAGGTAACCACTGTGTTTCTACTATGTGTATGACAAAAAAGTTCTTGAATTCTACGCAACCTTGCAATTTTGTCCAATCATCGCAACTTTTCTGCAATTTTGTCCCGCCTCCCGTGACTTCCACCAATCATAGCAGTCCCCAGCGCAAACGTAATGCACGTACGTCACCGAACTCACTTCCTCATTTATGATTCTAATGTCTCTCATTTACCAACAAAAACTACTGCTAAAGACTGTGAAAAACAATTCCCTGATGTTCTTCACCAAAGCGGAGCTGAACTGTTTTACACCCATGGAATATTGTGGTGGAAAACAAACGAAAACCATCGACTGATAAACACTTTTCTACCACAAACATATCAGAAGGTCTGAAAGGAGCGGAAACAGACCAGACAGATCACCGTGATGGAAGCTGTTGATCCAGATCTGTTGGAGCTCTGAAACAATGAAGGGAAGTTAGATTCATTGACAGATATGTCCAAATATGATTCATTCAATAGTAAATGATCATTTAGTGCCTTAAATCCACCAACCACTTCCTGTTAAACCAGTATCTGGCTGCTGCTAGTTTCCCACCGTGGTGCACCAGCTGGTGGAAATGGGTTGGAGTGTTAAAGAATTAGCTTAGGAAGAAATATTGGCAATTAAAATGTTGAAACATGTTCTAAAAGCTGAAGAAATGCAATTTTTTTTACGAACTGTCACTGTCTCCCACAATTTCATTGCAACAAATATGCTTAAAACATCGCAACTTACATCACTACTTTTTTAGAAAAGCTGCCACTAATTCAGGCATTATAGGACGCAACAATCTCGAAAAACACCCACAAAATCCTGGAGGGACTGACAAAACGGTCACAACATACAATCTAAGCGTTAATGAGAAGTTAAAAACAATGGAGTAACAGAGCAAGCACATTTCTGCTTAACAAATTTACAAAGCTTTGTTTTTTCCCCTTAAATTTCTGGACAACTTTAACCCTGCAAAACCTCTCAAAGTACAGAAATAAACCAAACTGAGAGGGGATCGAGATATACAATCTGTATATGAATTGTTTTAAAGGACTGTGTCAAGAAAAACATTGAAGAAAATTTTGATGTACAAGCATGAGAAAACAATGTCCACCACCCATGTCCAGTAAGGCTTGCTTGTGCTGTAAAAACTGTTTAATTAATCTTTAGAAGGTCTACAAGGCTATTTCCAGGTTCATTTCATCACCTTTACTTCTAGGCTCTTGGTAATTTTAAGGACTAGTCATACATGATGTATGTTGTTTAATTCAGAAAAGCCTCGCCTAATCAGATCTTCCATTAGCTGATACCCTTTTAATATTGGTCTTTATGTCAAGGGAAAATTAGGCAATATTAGAACCGTGTTGGTGGGATACTGATTTAGAAACCCAAAAAAGGTACGTGTTAAGTGCCTAGCAGAAATTAATGTAATCACACACAGTAGCCTGCTTGCAGAGATCCACCGTCAATACAGACAAAAAGTGAAATCATTAACAGCCAGACTTACCTGAACCTCTCAGGTGTGAGGAAGTTGAGCAGGTGGAAAAGCTCCTCCAGGTTGTTTTGCAGAGGAGTTCCAGTTAGCAGCAGTTTGTGCTGCAGAGGATAGTTGTTCAACACCCTGAAAAACTGAAGCAGAGGAAACAACATGCTTACAACAGCTTATGGTCCCGTGTGGTTTTACAAACAGTTGCACGGCAGTTTTACTACAGCGGTTTAGAGGAAATAAGCTTGTAAACAGAGATTCAGACAATAAAGCTTCCGATTCAATCATGTATCAAAGCAGGGCGTGAGTTTTTATAGTTAAGTACATGTATTGCCTGCTTCATTCTTACAGCAGTACAAAAATAATGCAGAATGGGTCACTTGAAAATTCCTGAGTTGCTTATTCTGAAGTTCCTATATTTTGCTTGTGTGTGTGCGTACCTTGGACTGGTTGTTCTTCAGCCTGTGAGCTTCGTCCACCACCAGACAAGCCCAGTCGATGGAGCCCAGGATGGCCATGTCGATGGTGATCAGCTCGTAGGACGTCAGCAGAACGTGGAATTTGATGGATGAGTCTTTCTGTTAGATGGAATCAACACCAAAGACCTTTAATTCAAGTTTTAACCCAAATGTTCTCGCATTAAACCAGAAATTCTTTATGAGTTTCCATTCCCGCCTTCATTCACTGCCATGTCCTCTCACCTTCATCCTGGAGGCCTTCTTCCCTCCTCGGATGGCGTTGTCCTCGAAGGAGAACTCGTTTTCCCTGATGACGGCTCTGCTGTCCTTGTCTCCAACGTATGTCACCACATACATGTCGGGTGCCCACATCTCAAACTCTCTCTCCCAGTTGATGATGGTGGACAGCGGGGCGCTGACCAGGAACGGTCCCTTGGAGTGACCCTGAAGGTGGAGAGAGGAGATCACTAGAACACATCCTACAGACCAGCAGCTATAAGCTTCAGTAAATACACTGGATGTTCACATCTCTGCAACATGACAAAATTACAGGACGTTTTATGAATGAATGAATGGTTTTATTTCGGTTACAAAATTATAGTACAAAAACTTCATTTTATGCGTTCAAAAAATATATTATACATTCTTGCAAGAATTTCCTCCCCCCCCCCAAAAAAAGAAAGAGGATCAAAAAGAAAGGAAAAAAGACAAAAAAACAGACAAAACAAAAACAGAAAATAATCAAACAAAAAAATATACATATATATACAATAACATATATTCACATATCTATACATGTACACATACATACATACACACACACACACATATATATATATATATATATATATATATATATATATATATATATATATATATATATATATATATATATATATATATACATACATATACACATACATATATATATACATATACATATACATACATACATATACACATACACATATTCTTCCCTTTCCCACCGCCTTCTACTCCCCCCCCTCCCCTTTTCTTTTTACGAGTTCTGTAACCGAAACAAGGAATAGGCAGAAGCCAAGGCTTATTTTGCCTATCCTGTACAATCCATAGAATCCCCCAGCAAATCAGTAATACATGAAATAAAAGACAAAAAGAAAAAAACAAAACAAGACTTTACTCTAAATTGTTCTTCTTATCATTTCACGTCAGTCATTTTACATTGTAATCCTGGATTATTTTGCCTTTCAGTGCTTTTTTGAAACTCACCAAAGATCTACACAGTTTCAACTCATCACTAAGTCCATTCCATAAAATAACCCCCAAATGTGAAACACATCTGTATTTAACATTAGTTCTTATATGACCTCTTTCAAAGATACCCTGTCCTCTTAAATTATAATTTTTTTCTCTTAATTTAAAAAATTGTTGAATACAGGTAGGAAGACTTTTATTCTTTACACGAAATAGTATTTCTAATGTTCTTAAATATACAATATCTAAAAATTTCAAGGTGCAAGATTCTATAAATGGTTTATTAGTAGTTTCACAGTAGGAAGATTTATTTATTATTCTAATAACTCTTTTCCAGAGTTTAATTATAGGGTCTATATATGTTCTATATGTATTTCCCCAAACCTCAACACAATATGTCATATATGGCATTATAAGTGAGAAATACAAAATACGCAGACCTTTCTTCTTCAAAAAATCCCTAGTTTCATAAATAATACCAATACTTTTAGATAATTTCTGTTTTATATATTCTATATGTGGCCTCCAACTGAGTTTATAATCTAAAATTACTCCCAAGAATTTGGTTTCATATACTCTTTCAATTTTAACTCCATTTAGGATTAATTGAGTTTCACAATTAGCCCTAACACCACCAAATACCATAAATTTGGTTTTATTTTCGTTTAATGATAACTTATTGATATTAAACCATTCCTTTAACCTAATCAACTCTTTTTCTACTGTTGTCAACAATTCCTTAATGTCTGGTCCTGAACTAACTAAATTTGTATCATCTGCAAATATAATAAATTTCAACTTATTAAGTACTGTACCTATATCATTCAAATAAAGTATAAATAACTTAGGTCCTAATACTGAACCCTGTGGAACGCCACAGGTTACTTTCTAAAATGTGACACAGCATTGTTAAATTTTACATACTGAAACCTATTATTTAAGTAACTTCTTATCCAGTTTAGTGTAACACCTCTTATACCATAACGCTCCAATTTCTGCAGAAGTAAGGAATGATTAATTGTGTCGAACGCTTTACGCAAGTCCACAAAAACTCCTACAGCATATTGTTTCTTGTCAATAGCTGTAGATATATTTTCTACTAATTCCATCACTGCTAAGGATGTTGATCGGTTACTCCTAAACCCATATTGATGGTCACTCAGTAACTCATATTTCTCCATGAAAGCATCCAGTCTATTTACAAACAGTTTCTCAAGTATTTTTGAAAACTGAGGCAGCAAAGACACGGGTCTGTAATTTGATAAAATGTGTTTGTCACCATGCAGAGAATTTGGATAGAAGTGCTTGATTAGATTCTTCGTCACCCCAAAGCAGAAAGCACACTTTCCAGGAGAGGACCCTGAATGTTGGAGACTGTGTGGGAGTCAGAATGCAAACCTTCGGCATGTTTTTTGGGAATGTCCAGCTATAAAAAATTTCTGGACAGAGATACACAAAACAATGGAAGAAATATTCAACACTAAAATACCATTTCAATGTAATATTTTCATCTTAGGAAATGCTGATATTCAATCAGGATACTCCAATAAATATCTATCTGGTGTTCAGATATTTGCTGGCAAAAAGTGTATAAACCAGGTACTGGCTGGCACCCGATTCCCCCACAAAGAAGGAATGGATAAAAGTTGTTCATGAAATTAACATAATGAAAAAAATTACTTTCTCAGTCCGTTTACAAATTAACACATTTATAAAATTATGGTCAAAATAGGTTTCATACGTGCAGCTTTCACAACCACACCCTCCATAGCTGACACATTTGTGCATCCTTAGTGGATGGGTGGACAAAACTGGATGGATGGAATACTGCTTGACCTTTATTTAAAAAAGGGACACTTTTGGTGCTCTATTATTTATTAGTTTATTAATTTTTCTTTCTCATAATGGACAAAGCAATGCAAGCACCCTGTTTCTAAGCACTTTTGTCGACTTCGTAAAATAGTTTTTATGACTTGTTTGAGACTATATCATGAAAAGAAAAAAGGACAAAGAGAAGAAAAGAGATTCAAGTTGCGCTCTACATTCTGAATACTTGTGAAAGGCTACTTTGAGTGTACTTGAAGTCTATGTTGTTATCCTTTGAAAATAAAGAACTGGGGGAAAAAAATCCAGGATTTTTCAGCTGAAATGCAGGCTGTGTTTACACAGCAGAAAGGAGACAAGTACAGAAAAAACTGAAATGTAAGTAGCAAAATATCAACTGTATGTCAAGTCTCCAACCTTATTTCCTCAGTAACAAATGTAGATACAACACTTAGCAAATTACTGGACATGTCGATTCCACGTTTTTCAATTTTTGGATAATTATCAAAGAAAATGAACCTTTGTTTTTCTTTTTTATATGATTTGTAACCTAAATGTCTCATAAAGCACAGAAGACATTTTAAGTTCAATTAAAATTGAGCAAACAAGGAAGAAAAATGCAGCAGCAGCACTAAACCACATTAAAACACGTGTAGAGATCAAAACAAACATAAATGCTGGTAAATCCAGAACGAAAACATAAAAACGTGATTTATAAAGTTTAAAAATCAGCACACTAAGTTATAGGATCTCCTGTGGCTCTGGCAGGAAGTGTATTCTGGCCTCCCACCTTTAGGTGGCAGCAGCCGCACACATGAGGAGTGTCTGAATGTTTACTGTTTGAGATCCAACTTAATGTCGTCAGATTTCACCTGACTTATACAAAATGGCTGGATGGCTCCTGACCAATAGGACGGCAGCTACCTACAGACTACCACAGCCACACACAAAGAAGTTCAGGAACGACTGTGAGCCAATAACTGCATCAAAAATGTCAAATTAACTCTTTTTAAACTTAATATGACATTAATTCAATAAAGATGACAACAAGGACAAACTTTAAATTCTTAATTTAATCCTCATTTTGTGTTGAGCTGATGTAGAAGCTCGGATTTCCAACAAACCGGTTGAGAATAAGCACTTCCACAGCATTATACCACAAAACCAGTGTATATAGTTTCATTGTGTGTGGCCCCTGAGGGAGCACAACACGTCTTTACAACAGAGACACACACACACAACACAGCATCTCACAGCTACGCACCTCTTTATACAGCGAGTAGAGAAAGACGGCAGTCTGGACCGTCTTTCCCAAACCCATCTCGTCGGCCAGGATGGTGTCAGTGCCCTGAGCCCAGGAGAACCGCAGCCAGTTGAGTCCCTCCAGCTGGTAGGGATGCAGCGTCCCCCCAGTGCTGTCCAGGTACTCCGGCTGACGCTCAAACTTTATGGTCGGCTGGAAACACAGACACAAAGTTAGACAAGGACAGATCAATGTTACGTAAGTTAGAGGGCAACTTTGCAAAAAAAAAAGATAAAGCTCAACATCTAACTTTTTTAGCTATCAAGCAGTGTCACAAAGTGGCAGGTGCATTGTGGGTACATATACATATAAAAGTCATCAGTTTTGACTTACATCTACCACTGGGTTCTCAGGAGGTCTGTCTGGACGCTTCACTCTTCCTTTCACCTTGATCTTCTTCCCAGGTTTGCCGTCTTCTCCCATCATCAGCTCTCTGAAACAAAAAAGTGTGAGTTTGAGGCTGCACTAGAGGCGCTTTTCCACTAGCATCTACTCAGCTCGACTCAGTTTAGGTCGTTTTTCATTACAACTGAGTACCACTTCATGGTGGGTGGAGTCGTCATAGCACGGTGGCCCGGAAGTTCCTTAACGTCATTTGTGTGCGACACAAACGCGACACAACAATGGAGGATATTGAGGTGATAGTAAACCTGCTGCTCGGTCTGTGGCTTTTTGTCAGATTCGAAGTAAAAGAAGAGGGTCAGAGAAAGCACCATCGCTGTTGCCAGTTTTTGTTAAAAATGGCGGGTTTGGTTTTCGTGAAGGAGTCGCTCTCGTGTGTCGTCACTCCCTGTCCAATCAGTGGCCTGCACTCTGCAGACGTCACATTATCGGCTCGACTCAGCTCACTGGGAACCCCGGCTGAGTAGGAACTAAAATAGCACTACGTCCTAATAGAAAACCCCACAAACCAAGTCGAGTAGATACTAGTGGAAAAGAGCCATAGATGTCGACATCGTGCTGAACTAGTCTTACCTGTGATTCCAATACTGCACTTTGTAGGGGTCAAACTCAGGTACGTCCATGTCCTCGGCCTCCCAGGTTGCCTGGTCGTACGCCAGTTCTCTCCACTTGATCAGGTAGTGGACGTTGTTCTTCCTGTCCACACTGGGGGGGGATCTCATTTTAATTCAAGTCATTTTCAGGTTTGTTACATGGTTCACTCCATAACTGTAAGCGTGACATAAATATCTAAAACAGTAAAACAAAATCCAACAGGACTTGTGTTGAACTGTTTTTGGATAAAAGCGTGTGCTGGAATTCATGTCATGGTTAAACCTCTGAACTCCACAACTGCCAGTGGGTTGAAAGGCATGAATCACCAAAATTACACCATTCGTCATGGCCAGGAAGTGTGAAAACACAAAGAATTGTTGGATAGTGAAAAGTCCTCGAACCACTCATCCAGTGATGTGCCATTTGGTTTGGGAGGCTTAACCAAATCGAAGCTTAGAATTTTGATATTTCATTCTACATGTAACGAAAACTTAAAATTTTTTGCTCTATGAACGAAAACATTACTGACTTAGCTACAGGAGAGCAGAGAGAAGAGATATAAATATATATATATATTATTACACAATTAGTTAAATATATAGAACATGTGGAGCAACCACTTTTGTCAGGATTGGTAACTTATGTGGGCACTTGGACAATAATGGACATATTTCTGTTTTTTTTTTACATTTTTGTAAAATTAATGAACTTTTTCCCTCTCTTATTGTGATTTCTGGCATTATAACTGTGTCTTACTGCACTTTTGAGCTCCATAGTTGTACTGTTTCCATAAAGGTACAGGACTTTCTATTGCAGTGAAGAATGAATAAAAATGTGACAGGACCAAAAACCACCCAATAACTGCTCGGAGCTCATAGCGTTAAAAAACAAAAAAGCTTTCCTGCAATGTACTAACTCAAAATGAAACAGCTGGTCAGCATTAACCCTCCTGTTGTCTTCATTTACGGGCACCAAAAAATAATGTTTCCTTGTCTCAAAAAAATCCAAAAATTCAGCAAAAAAAATTCACAAAATTTCAGAAAATTTGGCAAAACCTTTAGGAAGAAAATTCCAGTAATTCCTTAAAAGTTTCCTTTCAAAGTTTTATTTAAAAAAAAAATAAATTAAAAAATCCCCCAAATTTGGCAAGAAAATTCTCATAAATATATAAAAAAAAGTAAAAATCTTCCAAAAAAAATCCTAAAAATATCTGAAGTGATTACATATATATCAGTAAAACTTCTAATATTTTCTTTAAGAACATTCACATAAAAATCAACCAAAATCCAGCGAAATTCACTGGATTTTGGTTGATATTTTTGTGAATGTTCTTAAAGAAATTTTTTTTTTAGCATTTCTTTTTTCCACCAAAAAATGTTTAGAAATTTCCCAAAAATGTTGCAAATGTGGACATCAGAACTTTCACTGTGAAAAAAATTTTTTCCCCACATTTTCAAACTTCAAAATGGGTCAATTTTGACCTGCAAGACAACACGAGGGTTAATAAATATTCCTAAAAAAGATGTAATGAAAATAGGTTTATATCTATTAATGACAGATGGATGCCAAGGGAAAAAATATCCACTTGTGGTAAAGTCTTCCTGTAACAGGCCAAACTCTAGGGACTATTCTTGCTAAATAAACGGTTAAATACATATTACAATTAAAGGAGGGACAGAAAGTGTAGGTTTAACGTAGCTTTATCTTGTGGTAACGTCTGAAAAGCAGAAGGGGTTTCTGAAGATGGGTCATTTTAATCTGACAAAGGTGCTATGCTTGATTTTTCAGTAAGATACAAAGCTTGATGCAACCATGATCTTCTAATTCATTTGAATTGGGCATTTTAATTAAAAATATATTCTTTTCTAGCATAAAAGCTGTGCTGACCTGTGATTGAGGATGCGGTGGATCATCAGCCACTCCATCTTGATCCCAAACCGAAGGTATTTCTCCTCCAGCTGAGCGTACATGGGGTCCTTGTTCTTCCTCTTAACGCTCTTGTCCTCCTCTCCGTCGCCAAAGTCGATGGGTGGAGGCTCGTCCATGTCATTCTTCCTCTGGTAATTCCTGAACATCACCTGGCAGTGCAGCTCCAGCTACAGAGGACAGTGAATTGAAAGGTTTAAGGAGGACATCTGAAGGAGAGCAGATGGTTTTTCGGGTTTATCTAGGAGCTGTACACACCTGGAGCTCTGTGACCCAGGAGCAGTGCCAGTACGACATGTTGGACCATTTGGCGAAGAACTCCCTCTCAGGGCGCCCGGCCAGCGGGGCGGGGTCAGGGGCATCAGGCGCGAGGTCTGGAGGGCGGGGCACCGGTGTGGGTGGAGGAGGGTCTCCCCACCGCCAGGTCAGGATCTTCTGGACCTTCCCCTTCATGGGTGGACACTGTAGAGGAGGGACAGTGGGTTCATTATTAGTTTATCTTTTAATTCCCACCTTATCGCTGAAGTCTGCCAATGGTCAGGGCCCACAATATAATAAAAATGTTTGCTGAGTATCTGTAAAGGCTGGACTATACTTTCCGCACGAACGAGCTGCGCGGAAATCAGCCGCACGGAAATCCGTGCGAGAGAACGTGTGTGCATTTATACTCCGTGCGCGTCTGCTCCAAAACTGCAGGGGGCAGTGTATCACAATCACACGTCTACTTGGTCTACTCTAGTAATAAGCTAGAGAAGAAGAAGTCTGCTCCAAAACTGCAGGGGGCAGTGTATCACAATCACACGTCTACCTGGTCTACTCTGGTACTAAACTAGAGAAGAAGAAGTTTGCCATGGTTTACGCCACTTACAACACGGCATTTTACCGAATAAAAGCATTCCAGCAGTTAGTTTTAATTTCACACCATGAATACTTCATAACTCGGTTACCACGGTGATCTCTGTGTGATGAATCGTATAAGTTCACGTATTTCTAGACTTCAGCTACGAGTAGGTCCTGGCCCTCCGCCATGTTTTTCCGTGCGGCTCCGTCCGCGTTGGTTAGAAAAATGTGGAGGTTCGCGGAGCAGAAATTTTCCGCACGGAAAGGCCGCTGGAGGGGGCGTGGGTGCGAAAATGACGTAATTTTTCCGCACGGAGCCGCACGGACCTCGCAGACGCGGTAAGCATAAAACAAGCTTAAATGCACACACATTCTCTCGCACGGATTTCCGTGCGGCTGGTTTCCGCGCGGCTCGTTCGTGCGGAAAGTATATTCCAACCTTAAGCATAAAACAAGCTTAAGGTGCACAGAGTTCAGCCCAGATAAGGTAAACTAGGGTTTAGTCTTTTGTTGTCCATAGCTGGAACAAGCTCAGCTAATTAATCAGATATATTATGAAGTCTGGTCTAAACTGCCAATAATTTTAAACTTGTACTTTTAAATTTCATCTTTTACATTTTACTACTATTATAGCTTGTCTTTTTCTGCTGTTTTTGTTGATGAGTGTTAATTATTCTGTAAAATTTACCGAAAACCGAATTCAACTTCAACTTCGTCTGTGCAGGTTTTTTTTTTAAACCAAATTAAATGGAGTTTACTCTGCTGTATTTTGGATTTAATCCTTTACATATTAAATTTTTCGCCTTTACCTGTAAAGCATTTTGAATAACATAACCTCAAATCAAGCTGCTTGCCTATTAATGTTTTCTGAAGACATCCTAAAGTTTAACCCTAGAAACCTGGAAAAATAATGGGAGCGAGAGAGTAATACAGTAATATTGAATGAAGATTGGTTGAGCATATGCTGTTCTCAATGGAAATACACCAGCTCCTGTGTGTGGCGTGAGTTTGGGTGGAAATGCTTGGTCCGTTTCTTCATTACTCCAAAACAAAAAGCACGCTTCAGTGGTGGGGTAGCAACATGTTGGAGACAGTGTGGACACCAAGAGGCCAGTTACTGGCATATCTTCTGGGAGTGCCCAGTGGTTCAACTGTTTTGGATAGAGCTCCACAAAGCTTTAAAGATCATTATCAACACCAACCTACCAATGCAGTTTTCCACACTGTTTTTAGGAAAACTGGACTTACAGATTAGAGCAGCTGATAAATATTTATTTGGAATTTTGATAACCGCTGGCAAAAAGGTAATTACAAGGCATTGGTTGCTTCCGGACCCACCCACATTACAGGAGTGTACAAGTATTGTGAATGACATTTATCTGATGGAAAGAATTACTTTCTCTCTTCGCCTTCAGAAAGAAACATTTACTAAACTGTGGTCCAAATGGGCTGAATATCTACACGCTTTACAAAAAGAAAACACAGATGTTTAACTATGTGTCTCTGTCCAAGTGTGCTTTGCGATCCGGTAATGTTTAAAATCCTGTCTACAAACCTCCTGGTAAACATTCACCCCTTTTTTATTATTCTATAGCTTGACATGAATCTTTCCCTGTTCGTGAGTTCTCAGAAATAACACTTTTGTCTTCTTTGGTACTCTGTATTTTTACTGTTAGTTGAAATTGTATTCTTTAAAAAAAAAAAAAAAAACCTAAATGTGAGAGGCAAAAAATGTATCAATGTACTAATGTACCCCTTGTTTTATGGTCTGGAAACTCTCACATTGAAAATAAAGAATGTCAAAAAAAAGAAACCTGGAAAAATAACCAAAGTGGCACTGCATCAAAATCACTTCAATCTGCATGTCTCCTTTCAAAATCTGGCAAAAACAATCTGTAATCTAGCAAAATTCTGAGAAAAGCAGAAAATTCTACACTTCTTGGCAAAACTGAGAAGCCATGACAGACTGCACTGAGACAAAGAGCCATGTGGTAAAATTCTGAGAGTTTTGTGGTGAACTGGGCTGAACTGCAGGCTTTGTTTACACAGAGCACAGGGAAGATAGAGAGGACTTTATATTGAGGTGAAAAATAATCCCCCAGTGAGGAAAACAGTTTGACAAGGATCAAAAACTACACAAAAATGATCACAGATATAGAAGGAAGAAGTGTTGTGGTGATGAGACATAACAGAGCTCCCACCTGGACATGATTTCACCAACCTGGTGTACATCAGAACATTTGCACATAAGATAAAATGATTAGATGACAGCTGAGAATTCGTCAGCCACTATTTTTAAAATCTATTTTTTGTCCATTTTTTGACAAAAACAACAAAAATAAGGCATTTAATACCTGCAACAAATGTCAGTTTTTATAAAGGGAAATCATGACACATTTTTCACCATTTTCTGACATTTTAGTGACAAAACATTACAAAATAATGAGCAGATTATTTTAAAATTAAATATTTTTGTGACTGCAGTGAATTATTTTAATCATTGTTTAATCTGCTGCTTATTTTCTTGAGTAATTTTGCCATTTAAAGTCTTAAACCCTATTTTATCCGTCAAAATACCTGCAGAATAAGCTCTAATAATCATTTTTAGCTACAGCAGTATCTTAACTCAAAACTCCTATTTAGCTGCTGCCAAACATCCACTAAAAGATGCTTCATGTGTCTCTTCTGTGGAGATGGTTGTGGGATAAAACCATAATAGTATTTTTAAACTACTAATCCAGCACATAAAATAGCCTGGATCAGAGAAAAACCTTTGCTGCTTTGACAAAACAGAGATCAAACAGTGCGTCCATCCCCCCAGCAGTTTTCCACCCTGCCTGACCCTGGCTGCTGGCCGACTCACCGTGCAGCGGGGGCAGATCCACTCTCCGTTGGGGATCTCGGGGAGCGGTGGGTTGAGGCAGTGGATGTGGTACGACGAGGGGCATGAGTCGCAGCAGAGCAGCTCGCCTCCGTCCTTGCAAACCCTGCAGAACTCCATGTGGTGGTCGTCCTCCTCCATCTCTCCCGCCTCGCCGTTGTCCTCCTCGGCATCTGAGCCCTCCTCCCGGGCTTCCCACTGGATGCCTTCCTTCTCCTGAGACAGAAGCAGCACAAAAGCAAAGTGTTTAATACCCAATGCTGTTCTGCACTTCTTCAACGTAAAACAAATCTTGTTTTGAGGGGTTGGATCCATGTTTAGCAAAATAAAAAACATTCTGTAAAAACTCCCTTTAAAATGTTTCAGTGTTTCCTGGAGAAACCACCTGCTGACAATGTTAGCAATCTGAAAAACACGGTGAGTTTCCAGCTTTTCCACCTGCCTTAAATACTACTCTGAAAATAGGGCTGCACGATTAAGCAAATGTTAATCACAGCTACAATTTTAGCTTCCCACAATTAAATTTCTTCATATTGCAGCAAAAATGAGCACCTAGTGAGTAAAAATGTGGTATTCAGAGGAGTAAAACGCTCCAACTGTAGAAGGCAGGCAATGCAGATAAAATCACTCGGTATCACTTGTGAAAATCTGACATTAGAACTCCTTATTCCACTCTTTTCAAACTAAATTTTGACCTGAGCTGCTGGAACTGACTGCAGACTAGAGGCATCTGTGGGCACGGCTGCTTAGCATCTACAGATGTATGTGATGTGTTTAGGGAACACTGGTGAATTTCAGCGTCTATTGATCAGCAAATGCTCAGCAAATGAGGCGTTTTGGGTACAAGTGTGTTTATATTTAACCTCTACAACAGGGGTGTCAAACATGTGGCCCAAAATCGGCCCTCTAGAGGGTCCAATCTGGCTCACAGGACGACTTTGTAAAGTGTAAAAATTACAGCTAAGACATCGACTGCAAATTGTGAATTGGTAAAACTGTATATTTTAAACAATTGCTAGACCATGGCAAGTTGTTGTTCTTTTGTCACTTTGTGTCTCAGTTCTGTCATATTTTGTCTTGTTTTTCTTGTTTGTTGTGGGGTCTTTTGTCTGACGTTTGTTGCTTGTCTCATGTTTTGGTCGTTTTGTTTCTCATCGTTGACATTTTGTGTTTCCTTTTTGTCTCGCTTATGTCATTCGTCTGTTTTTTTGGTCATTTTGTTTGTCGCTTTTGTCACTTTGTGTCTCATTTATGTCATTTTGTGTCTCATCTTTGGAATATTTTGTTCTGTTTTTGCAGTTTTTTGTCTGACTTTTGTCATTTTGATCATAAAGTAAAATACTACATTGTTCAGTTCCACATGTATAAATGTTGTGTTCCTTTGTAGACACTCTGTGATCTGGAAGTTGTAATGTGGAAATGATAAACCAAGGGATAATATGGTAGAAACAAATAAATTTTTTGTAAAAAAAAAAAAAAAGAATTCCTTCAATGTGAACATTTTCAGAATGTACTTTTTGCACTAAAACAAAAGAACTATTTGGAGTTGTGGTTATTTATAGGTTATTTTGCTCTGACTTAACTGCTCTGGCCCACAAAAGATCAAACTGGGCTGAATGTGGAACCTGGACTAAGGTGAGTTTGACACCCCTGCTCAAGGAGATGCTCTGAACCCAGCTGAAGAACATTTCAAGTCTTATTTCGATGCATTCGCAGAAATGTGTCACCAAATGAAAGTGAAAGCAGTGTTGTGTTTATGCAAATGTAAAAGTGGAATACAAAGATTGTGTGTCTAAAATCAAGCAATAATGATGAAGATGTGATTGTCATTCTGTCTCTCATTGTCCTTTAAGTACCTGACAAAAAAGTTCACCCTCAAACAGAACTAGTTTTGTCCTGACATGTTGGAAGTCAAAAGTATTTACACAGAATTGTGGGGTGGTTTGGCAAGGCAGCCTTCCGAAAGAGGGGTGTGACATTAGGACTGTTGGAATTTCAGGGTAAAAGATGTTCTAGCAAACTGAACATGTGCATCAACTGGAACAAAGTAGGTTAGAAGGCAGCTGAAGATGCTTTCTCTCCATGCTTAAAAAGGTGAGATATTCCTTGAAGCGGCCAAGAACAGGAAGGTATGAGCACGCTTTCTTACACAATGTGGGCAGCTCCAGGTGCCCTCGGGTGCCTTCTCCATGTCGGGGTCCAGGCAGACCATGTGGTACGCTCTGGGACAGGTGTCACACAGGATGATCTCTCCACCCTGTTGGCAAACCTCACAGTAGTCCTGGTGGTCCGTCTCGTAGCCGTCGCCATCCTCTGCTTCTGATGAAGAGGGACAAATGATTTCACCAAAACAGCTCTCTCTCATTTATAGACACAGGATGTAAAATGTGTTGTGATCTGGGCTCGGCATTTACAACACTGTGCTGTGTGTTTGTGTTGTTTGTCAGAGGAAAACCCATTCAGTGAGTCACCCTTTCCCTTCAGGTATGGATCTTCTCACAAACATCAACAGACTGAAACTCAAGGGTTTCACTGTGCCGCTAAAAATAGCAATCTTAGCACAGTTAAGACAGATTTTCAAAGCTAATTTCTTCAGCTTTTGCTAAAAACTTGATAAATTTTCATCTGGAGTTAATAAGGGGCTTAAGAGACACGATTTACATTTTGGGAGAAAAGTTGCAGCATTTCTTCAGGATGCATTTGATATTTTGGAAAGAATTTGCATGTATTTTAGCAGATATGAGTTCAGGACGTTCAACAACAAACCCTAAACTTTCATCTGAGTAATCCAAAACGGAACAAAACACCCCTGCTGAAAGGATTTCCACTGTGCAACGGCCGCTTCTCTGCAAGGACTCTGACCTCTTTCAGTGCCAATCTGAATCCAT
This sequence comes from Amphiprion ocellaris, assembly GCF_022539595.1. Lineage (NCBI taxonomy): Eukaryota > Metazoa > Chordata > Actinopteri > Pomacentridae > Amphiprion > Amphiprion ocellaris. The sequence continues at coordinate 442,397 of NC_072780.1, read as the reverse complement.
CCGTGTCGTTGCGTGAACGCTGCTTCGATCTTGTGACAGCAGCTACAGAGGATGCGTCAGTTGGCGACAAACGAGACGAAGATGTTGTCTTCTAAATATACCAAACGCTGCTGATTCAGTCCCAGTGACTAATTTGTGTGTGAGTACACCTCCTCATGCTGTTGTGCATTCCACAGACTTTACCCTGAAAGCAGTCATTACCATTCGCTGCTTAACACTTAACCAGCAATCTTTGGTCTGTATCGACAACTATTAGAGCAGTAACTGAATCAGCAAAGAAGCCATTACAAAAAATCCAACACTAATAAGCAGAACTTATTAACTTTCTGAGCCCCAAAACACGCTAGCAGATTTGAAAAGAAAAATTATAAAAAATTACCAAAATGGAAGTAGAAATGTAAAAACAAAGTCGTTGGGATTTCAACTTTCTGATGGTCCTTGAACTACTCATCTGTGAAGAAATTGACCAAATCTAAGCCTAAATTTATGATACTTCATGAAAATCACTTTATCCTACAGGTCTCATTCAAAAATGAGCCAATACTCAACCTTCTGATTCTAATCAGAATGTGTAAAAAGCAAAAAATTCTGCTCTTCGTAGCGCAGTTGTGAAGCCATCATTGACCTTGCTGTGACCTGCTGTCACGTGAAAAGAAATCGGCAACTTCTTGGCTGAACAACAGGCTGTTTACCCAGAGCAAAGAGGAGACCAGTGTGGAAACACACAATATCTGAAGTATGTAGATTTAGTAACACCTGTAAAAATGTTGTACATGTGGATTCCATGTCTTTTCAGTTTTTGGAAGATCAATAATCAAATTAAATCAACAGTTTTTCCAGGCATGGCAACAGCAAATTTTGATTTCACCTGAAAATGTTCGGTATACAATCTTCAGGGGGGGTCCAGGGGGGGCACAGCCCCCCCTGAAGCCGAGAGGTTTTCAGTAAAATAGAGGTAATTAGAATGAAAAACATGCATAGAATTACAGAAGACTAGATTGTAATGAATAAGTTAATTTAATGAAAAGTTATTTTCTTTTATCTATTTCTAGCACCGATGACTCTTGATCTTTCGATAAAAACCTCATGATTCCACCGAAAACGATCCCAATAGCTCAAAATTCCAACACGAACATGCCGCCATGAATTGTAACAAAAGAATGCATCGAGCAATTTGATTGGTCCAATTGTTGGCAGCTAACCAATTTCGACCAATCACAAGGCCTTTAAACAATGCAGCAGGAGCTAGACTGGTTCTCTTTGTCTGTTACGCTGTGGGAGAAACGCCGAGCGCTTCTCAAAAACCGGGAGCAAGAGTAACAAAAACATACCTCACCCCCCAAAAAATTTCCTCAATGGATTTGGACGATTCACAGAAATGATCAATTTGAAAATTAAAACGGCGGATTTCCACGGAACGGCGGAAAATTGCCATGCCTGTTTTTCTATTGTGTGTGATTTATAGCACTCTGACATTTCTGAGTTCTCTCTACTTCTTGCCGTGGTTGTTCTGTTTCCATAGAGGTGCAGGACTTCATCCATCCATCCATCCATTATCTATACACCGCTTAATCCTCACTAGGGTCATGGGGGTGCTGGAGCCTATCCCAGCTGACTCGGGCGAAGGCAGGGGACACCCTAGACAGGTCGCCAGTCTGTCGCAGGGCCACATACAAAGACAAACAAGCACTCTCACATTCACATCTACGGGCAATTTAGAGTAATCAATTAACCTCAGCATATTTTTGGACTGTGGGAGGAAGCCGGAGTACCCGGAGAAAACCCACGCATGCACAGGGAGAACATGCAAACTCCATGCAGAAAGATCCCGGGAAAGCCGGGACGCGAACCAGGGACCTTCTTGCTGCAAGGCGAAAGTGCTAACCACTACGCCACTGTGCAGCCCTGCAGGACTTCATATTGCAGTAAAAAATTAGTCCACATTAAAGAAAAATGTGACACAACTAGGCCCAGAAACTGCTTGGAGGGTCAAAGAAGAGTCTCACACAGTCTGGGAATGAAGACATACCTTTCTTCTTCTTGGGTTTGCTCTTGGACGGCTTCTTTTTGCTGCGGCTGCTGCGACTGTTTGATCCCTCTGAGATGGAGACACTGTTCATGCTGCCGTCTTCAAAATCACTGTCGACATCAGGCTCGTCGTCCTCGCTCTGTGAACACGACAAACACAAAATTTCCAGCTGTGTTAAGAACACCCTATTGTACATGCAGTCTGCATGCACAATGGTGGGTTCAGTCAAAGAAGAGAGAGTTCATACGGATGAGCGTTTCCTCTTGCTGTTGAAGCCTCCCAGTTTGATTTTGAGCGGAGCCACTTTCTTTGTCTTGCCGTTGTTCTTCTTCTCCTGTGGTTTCGGAGCAGGTTTTGACTTCTTGCGGGCATTGGGCCCTGCAGCAGCAACAGACAGGCAGGTCAGTCACAGAGAAACGCAAAAAATAACAACAGAGAACTGAACCTGAGGTCAAAACACTTGGTTTGACTCTTCTGCCAGCTGTACCTTTGCCTTCCTTGGTCTTGGCTTTGCGGAGTGGTGCTGGAGGGGCCTGCTGAGGTGCTACTGGGGCCGGTGGAGCTGCAGCAGGTGGGGCAACCTCCGCCACCATGGTGTCCACAGCGGCCGGTACGTTGGCGGTAGCCAGGGCGGCGTTCGCAGCGGCAGCTCCTCTCAGGGGGTTATTGGTGCTGAACTCACGCCACTTGGCGCCCAGAACCATCATCATCTTGGACACAGCGATCTTGGGGTTCTTGGCTGCGATGAGGGGCCTGGTAGGGAGGGAAATAATAGTTTTTATGCATTTTTTTCAATCACCAAAAATGGTTGCAGTGAATATTTAAACACATTTGGTTGACTGCATGTTGCTCCAAGATAAGTTAAATTCCAAAATGGTCACAAGCGCAACCGGGAATTTCTGCTATCAGTTTGAAAGGCATATTATCGTATATATTAAATGTGAAAAAAAACAAAAAAACAAAAAGAAAACATTATCTATCAGCCAGAAACTATAAACACCGAAGGAATCCTCTGATTTTCAACTTTCACACAGTCCCTGAAGTCATCGGTGACAGGTCATTCTGTCAAAAACGTACCCAAATGTCAGCATAAAATTGTAATATTTCACCAAAATTACTTAATAATAATAACTTAAATAGTGCTGTTAAGAACAGTGTTCACAAAGTGCTTTGACAGTTAAAACATGCAACACAGACAATCAAGCAAGATATAGGAGACAACTCAGAAAAGTCAATTCAAACAAATAGTAAAAATGATGAATTAAATGAATAATTAGCTGGATTAGCATGCAAATCAAACAAGTGAACTAGGCAGTTTGAAAATGAAAGAACAAGATTGAGGGTTGAAATTAAAAGTAAAAAAATTTGAGAATTAAAGAATTAAAGAGACGACGCCACACCAAAGAACCAGACAGCTAAAAGTACAATAAAACGAGAAAATAAAATAAACAGGAAATAATACAGAATAAAACAATAAAACTAAATAAAGCTAAAAGTAAATTTCACATAAAAGTAAGTCTATAAAAGTGGGTTTTAAGAAGTGACTTAAAAGCAGGATATATCTCAATTAAAGGTTAAACAAAAGTTAACGATTCACGCTAATCATACTTGGGGCAACATTGAGGCCATTTGTAACCCAGCTGGGAACTTTTTGGCTGAACTGGGATAAAATGCAGTCTTCTCTCTGCTCTGCGTTTACAGAGAGACAGGATTTTATATTGAGGTAAGTGAGGAAAACGTGGCAGGAGTAAAGAAATGCACAGAAATCGTTTGGGGTTCAGAGGTTAAAAAAGCACTCCAAAACCAAAGCAAAGTTAAACATTTTTCCGACAGATTACAGCAAAAGTGTGCATCTACCTGACAAACTGGCTGAAGGCCTTGTAATTGGTCAGAGATCGGTAGTCTTCCTCACTGAAGACATGGTCGATGTCCTCCATGCCCCAGTCATCCAGCAGCTGAGATGACGACTTTGGTTCCTACAGGAAATATTAAAGAACAATTATTGTCAGCCAAATGTAAAAATGTGCAACAGTGGTTGAATAAAAACAAAAACATAGAAACAGACACCAAAGATGACCAAGACTCTGCTGTAGTCATCACTCTAGCAGGTAAAGGACTTCATAATATTAAAAAAAAAAACAATGTCATATTGCAACAGTTTTAGGAGAAGTGGTAATTTTCTTTTTCCCCCAGCATTTTAAAAAATATATAAAGATCTTAGTTGTGGTCTGCCTCAAACAAGCATGTTCCCTTACACCTGGAGGATATCATTTAGAGGCTGGGGTGCCTCTGGTGTGTTTCAAATTTACCTTGATTTAAAAAAAAAAAAAAAAAAGCAGCTCCTATGATGTGGATATTGTACATAGCGATACGTGTTCAGCCTTAGCCAAGACCAAATTATTCTTCCAAAAAAACCCAAAACACAGCACACGTCCCAAGAAAGATTTGTTAAGTCAAAAGGAAGAAAACATCACTTTAGTGTCCTAAAAAACACTCAACTGGCTGTTTTCTCTTAAAAAATGAAGTGATGGAGAACCTGGTTTAACAAACAACACACAAAAAGGTGCAAAGAAGCTCTATGATAATTCAAAATCTGCTGAAGAGGTATACGTGATGCTCCTGCTGGATGACTACACCACTGACTGATCACACACAGACGAAGTGACCAACATGTGGGAATCTGTGGCATGAAACCAAGCTGGACCATTTCATTGTGATTTTTTTTTTATAAAGCATAAACCGCTGCCGCGTCCCTGCGCAGCACAAAAGCCGCTTCTTACAAAAAGACTTTTGTTCCCTCTGCGCACATCAGCAGGAGTCTCTAATGGGGGAATATTTACCTCAAAATATAGAAAAATTACTCCAGCACAGACACTTGCCTTATCAGTGGAATTACAGCGTTTCCTAACACTGCGTTTCATTTGACATAACTACACCAGCGGACCACATTTGCATGGTTGAGAGGTTTGAGTGGCGAGTGAAGAGGCTCTAAAATTAGCATCCTGCAGCGAAGCAAATTGACACTGACCACTGTGTTTCTGGAGATAATTGTATTAGATTGCTTGGTGATATAGTTACTAATTTAGTGCCAGTAGAGTTGATTTGTTATTTGCAAGTAATATGAATGATTAGTCATTTATCAGGAGCAGCTAGTTTTTTTACATGGTTAAGAGTCGCCAGTTCCCTGAGTTTCATGTCGCTGTTAATTGTAAGCAGTAAAGGAATTTTTGGTGCCTTTCAAAAGGATTTTAAAGAAAAAATCACCAGCACTAAAATGACAAGAACTGGGCTTAATTAATGTTTAATTTACTCAAGCATAACAGGCATTTCTGGTGATCAAATGGCCAGAAATAAAAGGAAAATTTAAACATTTTTGTCAAACAGTGCAAGACAGACTCCTTGCTTCCAGTAAAGCTTTAATTTTCCTCAAAAATGCGGACATTGGGATGGAAATCTGTCCTGATGTTTGATGATAAATTGAAAAAAAAATGTTCATTGATGGTAAAAATAATCATTAGTAACTATCTGCCACTGTCAAACCTTTGTCCCTGCTGTCCACGAGCCAGTAATATCAAAGCACACCACAGCTAGCAATTATTTTCAGCTGATTACGAATTAGGAGTAAAAAATTTATCATTTGGTGTATAAAAGCCCAGAATATAGTGGAAACACAACAAGTCGACGCCTACAAAATGCTGCCATTGTCCAACTTGGTGTTTAAAATACAAACAATTTCAGTCCATGATGACACTGGACAAAGAAAAACACCAAATCATTACAAATTTTAAAACTGGAATTACAAATTTTTGGGTATCTTTGTCCATCAGTTACTTCTAAACTTGCATTTCAGCGGCTGCCTCCATCCAGTCTAATGCCATTTTTCTCTTTATAAATAAAACCAGCTTCTTTAAAACTGAAGCTTTATCTCTCTCATTTAAAGTTTAAATTCCCTTCAGAAGGTGAGCAGAGAATTTCAGCCCCTATCAGTTTGATTGAGACGCCTTGGTTTCCTGCGCACTTTTTCCCTTCTAGTCGCCTTGCAGAGCGGCCCTGCAGACGGGATTGAGGGCGGCTCTGCCAATGAATCAAAATGTGTTTATCTAACCAAAAAGAAAAGGGTCAAGTGCGCAGTGCAGTGCGGGGTTGCCATGGTAACAGCATATATGCCTTGCACACCCATCCCAGACACACACACACCCCCACACAACCACCACCCACCAACCCCCCCTTCCTTGCGCAAGTCTCATTAAGTACAAGGCCCCCTATTGGCCGCCGGGCTGCGACTCCACCAGACGCAGCTCTTTGTTTAACCATCTCTCATATCACGTCTCTGTTTTGTCAAACCACGGCCGACTCCATTACAGGTACGCAGTCAATAGGTGCTCATCACGGCGCAAAGAAAGGGCTGTTACTAAAGTTCTTTTCCAACAAAAGGGCAGCTTCTGGAATTGGACCACACGCTAGATGCTTTGACATTTCAACCAAAAATAAAAAGGTCCATGTACCCTACCCCACCATATCGGCACAGTTCCTGCGTCTGTGCACACTTTTAAACAACTACACAAGTGGTTTTTCATGTTCTGGCCCATTTACTTCAATTGGCATATACTTCGCACAATATATAAATATATTTGCAAATAATGCAAGAAATTTTAATGTATGTTGTTTTAATAATTCAGTCAGTGCGGTGGAGTGCATATATTCCTACACATTGTAAGATTTATTAGCAGAACCTTGCTTTAGCTGCACAATCTATCACAGAGAACATCAACAGAGTGTTCCTGTATGGTAAAGTTAGATTATCTATAGAGCAACTGGGAAAAAACACATTACAAATCTTCAGCTGTGTAGCATCCAAGGTTTTTCCTGGCTCAGAATGGTCCTTTGGGGGTGACTAAACCCAGCAGTAAGCATGACTAGTCCACGTGCACAAAGGTAGTGAGACTGTGTTACCTGATGTGACACGAATCTATCCTTTTTCTAGTCAATTGTGACCATTTTAGAAACAAAAATGTCAAGTGAATGAAGCCCAGTTTGACAAATCTGGTTATTATTCTCAGTTCTTACCATCTTGATTCTTCAGCACTGGCTAGAACCAGGGCACCAAAATTCACCCCAACGTCAAAAATTATGACCCAAAATACATACACAATTTGCAGTTCTAGATATAAAACCAGCAACCTGCAAACACACTTGTGGTATCTAAAAAATGAACATTGGAGATTGTTCACACCTAGACACACAGAATCACACCTGTGCAGTGATGAAAAACAACATTTGCAGATCAGTTTGTAGGAGATTTACCAACAGCTCTTTTAAAAGCACCACACTACGTTTCATTGTATGATGAACATAATCGACATCATGTTGTATCATGCCTGATAAACTGTATGCTGCTTGGGTGTTTTGAAAACCGGCAACAAACAAAATGAGCTTTTACCACTTCTATCGCTCCTTATTCTTCTATTCAACCATCTGACATGATCAAGAACAATGTGACTGGAAACCACACTTGTAATCAATTATTAGCACGACTATTCTTAAAATTCTTGATTTTTCTGGGGTTAAGAGAACATTTTTTGTGTCTGATTACGGTACAAATGATCTGTGAGACACCCTTCAGCTCAACTGATTCTTTGAGAGAAGCCTCACTAAATTACTTTCACCTCCTCAGAAAGTTCTTCCTTACCGACATGTCGTCATCATCGTCGTCGTCATCTTCCTCCGGCTCCGGGTCTTTCTTCTTAGATGCCCCAGCACTGCTCCTTTTCTTTTCCTTGCCGGCGCTCGCCCTCTTCTTTTTCTTGCGTCCTGGAGTGTAATCGCTGCCCTCGCTGTCAGAGCGATGGGCAGGGCCGCCGTCTTCCGCCTCTTCCACCCCGCCCAAGTCCATGGGCTCTGGGGAGCTGATGGCTAACTCCTGGAACAAGGAGGATGGTCAGCAACCGGAGACCAAATGACCAAGAAACAACGCAAACAAGACAAGAAACCCCTCCCCACCCCCCGGAATTCTGCTGCACTCTTTATAAAGTTAGAGCAGGTTTTCTGAAAGAAACTGATCATGATAAAACTTAAAAACTACAGTAACCTTCTAATACTCTGCATCCTCACCTCTCTGCGTGATCGCCTCTTGCTGCCTTTGCTCTCTCTGCTCTTCTTGGCCTTCTTCTTCTTCTTCACCTTCGGGGCCTCATTCTCGGAGATCTCCTCTTCCTCGTCATCTGAAAATCAGGCCAGCGGGGACATTTCATAGTTAAGGTGAACAGAGGTGCGACTGTTTGATAACAGTACTTAACAGCGAGCTGTGAAGATAGCATGCATATCCGGCTGGAAACAAAACTCTTAGCACATGCTGGTGAGTTTAGTTTGCTTCCTTAATCAGCCTGTCATCATCATTGTTTAGCATTTAATGAACCGCTGTGATTTTTTGCCACACAAGGTTTAATAATTCGTATCTGAAATACTAATATCGGGTTGCACCATTCCCCTTTTTCATGTCCACAACTTAGGGAACAAAACGTCTACCTGGGCGGTATATTCTAGTCCTCTATCCACTGCTACCAAACAGTAACCACACTCATCAGTGTCAAACAGTATCATGAAATAAAAACCAGCAGGAGCGCAGAGAACCTGGAGTAGTAAAGGATAAACTAGTGGTCTGAGTTACTACCACATTTTATGGGTTGCTCTTAGGGGGGCTTATCCAGAACAGTTCTGCTCTGCTGGTTAAAGCAGTAACACACAGTCATTATGATGTAGTTCACTCCTGAAGCCCTATTGACAGAGAGAATCTGAGTCCGGTATCTGGTGCTGCCCCTCTGCCACTCAGAGCCTATTAATGTAATTGACTATGGTAAGAAGTAAATGGCAAGCCGCCATTAAGATGCACCTGGTAAGGAAGAGGGATTAATGTGATGGGTTTTTTAGGTCATATAAAGGAGACTACGTAGGCAGATGCACAAGATCCACACACAGAGCCTTGTAAACACTGTGGCAGCATTTTATACTTTAAAAAAAACCTTTTCCAGAAGCATCTTGAGACTACAATGATTTTAGTGCTGAGATTTAGAGATGCTTTAGGGAAATGTGGCCTACAGCTGTAGGCCTGAGATAGCCTAGTCATGCTTAAGCAACAAAAACATGTATTTGCGCCTTCACTTAAGCCCTTCTCAGACATGGGATATGCAACACTGTTGCTTCATCAGTCTGTTAAAGTTAGGTCACTTTTAATGCTCCTCCCAGCTCCACGGTGCATAACAAAGTTGCGTGTCAGTGCTTTGTAACCTTGTGTGTGTGAATGTGACTGCATGAAGTTTAGACTTGTGCCATGTTGAAGGTGAAACATAAATATTACCCGATCAGGCCTCTTAAGATTGTCATCCCGACTTTTACAGAGAAGTCAGCAGGGTGCTTATACTTTAGATGCCATCAGATTAATGGAAAAGAGTGCATGTCATAGTAGGTGCTCTGGGATTCGATCCACTTGAGATATGAGCGTTTAAAGCAAATAATGTTCAAGTATGAAGTCTTGAATCTAGCAAAAGGAATAATGGAAAAAAACACGAGAAGTATTTACAAAAGGAATCTAAACAAAGCTACAAAAGGGAAATTAACAACTGATTTGAATTTTTTTTTTTAAAAAGTGAATAGGGCTGAAATTAAAAGTGCACATTAATTACATAATTGATTTATGAAATCAACGTGTTTTCAGTTTTACCTATTTTCTCCATTTGATATAATTCTAATTGGTTGGACAGAAGAAAGGAGTGATGGATTTTTTTTTTCTTTAAACCAAATGCCGACATGTTTCCTTACCGGCTGGTCTGCAATTATTTCAACAATAATCAAATACAAGAAACACCACTTCTGCAATTCCTTCAATTTGTCCAGCACCGTCTTCAGACACCTCTGCCTGAATAACAGCTGAAATGATAAGCTGATTATCAAAACAGTTTCCAATTAGTGTCCTGCAGATCAGCTACTCAATTAACAGACTAATTACTGCAGCTCTGCATCTTGTAAACTACGTGATTAATTGAGAAAACAGGAAAATAATTGAAAAATCAATGAACGATTGGAGCTGCAGCAATTAATCGATTGAGAACTAATAAATTAATCACCAATTATTTTGATAATCAATCGGTCTGAGTGATTTTCAACAGAAATAAAGTCTAAATGGACTCACTGCAGCCTCTTACATGGGAGTATTTTCTGGTTTCTTTGCTCCTCTGTGGCAGTAAATGGATTATCTTGTTATGGACAAAGCAAATCATTTGTCATCTTGGGTTTTGGCAAACACTGATCTACGTTTTTCACCAGTTCCTGACATTTCTAGAATAAACAACTAATCGATTCATCCAGAAAGTAATGACATTGATTGACAACAAGCATGCTGCTAGGCTGCAGGGTTACTTGTCACTTGTTCCAAACAAAGACTCATATGCATTTCCAGTTGCAGTATGGATTATCATAAGATAGACAATAATCACGGACTGTTGAAAGGAACAATAAGGAAACGGTTTTCCACGTGTGCTTCGGCTTCTGTTTGCACAATAATTTAACTGTTCACCACCGTTCGGCAGATTTGTGCAACATTTGTGCGGTTTGGTGAACAAAATGCGAGGTTTTGTGCGGATTTTAGCACTTGCGGCTAACTTGCAGGACTATTTGTTCTCAATGGCTCCACCGTGAGCGCCGCGCGTGCTCGTCGCTATCAAACAACCGGTAAACAAAGCGGCGTTTAGCCCGAAAAATACACCGGAGATGTGACATAACAAAAGATTCGTCAAGATGCTGGAAATGGCTTTACTCCGGGGTATTATTTTTTACTTTCCCCCCCCCACACACTCAAACCGAAGGCGCCGGCCATGAGGAGGGGAATGCTACGGAACGTCATCCGCCAGCTTTCAAGCTAACTGGCTGCCTCCATCTTGTCATCGACACGTAAAATAATACCGGTAGCTGGCAAACGTTAGGCCCCGGGAACATGCCGGTCTGTCGGCGTGACTTCACTACAACGCAACTATCGGCGCTCTGGTTCAGGGTTTAGGGGGTAAAAAAAACGTCAACTATTTAGAAAAAAAGGTGCTCAACCGGCAGCGCAGTCGAGAGGAGAGCCGCTTTGCTAACCGGTAGTTAGCCTCGACTAGCATCGACTAGCTTATGCTAACAGAACATGATTGATGTGAACGTCAAAAACATCTGCTCATGCTAGCATGTAACCAGTGTGAACATTAGCAACCCGGGCTAACAAATGAGCCCCCGTTCTTACCGTGTATTAACCGCTCCTCCGGACCTCCGTAGTCGTCTCTTTCGTCGTCGCTTCCAGACATAGCGCCCAGCCGAAAACTTTCTATTTAGTTAGCTAACAGTTCAGCCAACTAAATAATAGTTTGTGGGATAATCCAGAGTTGTGACCCAGTCTTGAGTATATCCAGGAGTGTGTTGTTGGGAGCAGCCGGCCAGGTTTCACCCGAGACAAATAAGAACAACAAAAAAAAGAAGTGAGCACTCAGAGGCAAAACACACTCACCGCATGTACGATAAATCTAACTTTACCCGGCTGCAAGTTCACAAAGATCAGCTCTCACTCTCTCACTCCATCCCTGCCTTCAGCTAACATCTTGCCACTAGTTTCATTAGCATGCGTGCTAGCCGAGCTGGACCGGTTCAGATTACCGAATCAGGCTAACATTTTTCCCGCAAACCGGGTGTTACAACCCGGCAATCGAGCCCACCTCACCCCCGGCCAACAATAATTAAAAAAAAAACCAAAACAAAACAAAACAAAAAAAACACCCAAACTGACATACTCACAACTTGATTCATCCAAAAACACTAACTCCGGCCTCAGTTTGTGTGTCAAGTCAACACTTCTTGGCGGCTCTTTTTAATTTTGCCTCACGGCACCGATGAACACACACACAATTTAAATATATTTCCGTGTCTTTTGTGGGCAGCGTGTGCGCACGACTCCTCTCCGACTCCTCTTTCTCTTCCTCGCACACTACACACACCCCGCGCGCGCGCACACACACACACACACACACAAAGAGATCAGGGGGCAGGCATCCCATAATATCCCCCCCTCCACACACACATACACACACACACTCTTCACTCACCCCTCCCCCACTCTGCATAGTTACCTTGCAACGTACAGACCATAATAGTCAACTCACCCCCTCCCTCTCCTACAGTCTCTTCCCCATTCCTCCATGCACACACACACACACACTAACCACCCCCCCCACGCACACACACAAACACCTCCACCCCTCCCTTAGCAACCGGGGTTGCCATGGAGACCCCCCCCACCCCTGTGTGCCATCCCATAATAGTAATGAGCACAGTCACTGACATCCCACAATAAGCATAACTCCAAAAAGAGAGAGATAGGAAGGGAAAAAAAAGGAAAAGGCATCACATGGCAATTGTGTGTGAGTGTGTGTGTGTGTGTGTGTGTTTGTGTGTGTGCCAGCCACATGACTGCTTAAGTTGAGCGTGCATGTTTGCATGTATGCGCCGGCACTGTACCATACATGCTGCTGCTGGAGACTGTGCACAGGATGCAGATGCAGCGCCGGGAGGAGAGGAGTGCCTCCAAAAAGCACCAAAAAGTGGGGGGTGACACCAGGTGGACCAGATGTTTATCACCCCCCAAACAGCATGATGCACCATAAGCTGAAATATCAAACTTGAGTTGAGGATAAACTCTCAGCTGGAGGTTCAAAAACTTCCAAAATCCCATATTTTGCGAGGTTAAAAAGTCACTCCGGGGCCCCCCAACAGAAAGAGGTCACGGGGGTCAAACTAGTCACAACCTTGGAGTATGCAGCTCTAATATAAGCCCCCCTCGAAAACACTGGGAGCCCAGAAGCCAGCAGCTGAGTTAAGCTGTCTGCACACATCCAGGCTGGCTCGCTCCACAGGCTGCTGCTGCTGCTGCTGCTGGAAATGCATTGCAGTCAATGGTGGGAAAAATGTCTGGGTCCTAGACAGCTTTTTCCCACCATTGACTGACTGTATTCCAGTTAGACTGTAGGGCAGAAAGCAGAGCTGTTTGTGCTCACCGCGGCCGAGGAGCTTCTCGGTGACATTTCGCCCGCCGTGCGCACGCCGGCTAACGGGGGGATTCTGTTTTTGGGGGGCCTGAGAAGCATCAGCATGTGTTGTTATTGTAGCACTGGTGGGACACAGTCTGGTATGCAGATGCTGCTTTAGTCAGCCTGTAAAAGAGGAAAAGTCTGAAAAAGTTTTTCACCAACTATAAATGCAACATGTGGCCGAAAGTATGTGGACGTTCTACGGCACTAAGGGGTGTCAAACTCACCTTAGTCCAGGTTCCACATTTAGCCCAATTTGATCTCAAGTGGGCCAGACCAGTAAAATCACAGCATAATATACTATAAATAACCACAACTCCACATATTTTGCTTTGTTTTAGTGCCAAAAAGCATGTTCTAAAAATGTTGACAAAGTTTTTTTTAACGAAATATGAACCTGAAATTTCTTAAGAAAATTAAGTTCAGTTTCAACCATATTATCCCTCAGTTTGTCATTTCCACATTACAACTTCCAGATCACAGAGGGTCTACAAAGGAACACATTTATACATGTAGAACTGAACCATGTAGTATTTTATTTTATGATCAAAGCGACAACAGTCAGACAAAAACTTCACTATCATCTTGGCTTTGTGTCCTTTCTGTGACATTTGGGACACAGTAAAACCACATTTTTCATGATAGCATTGTCATTTTGATTAAGTTTTTTTGCTCCAACCATGAAAAAATAACCTCAGAAAAAACAAAAAAAGAGACAAGAAATTAGACAAAAACTGTTACAAAGCGACAAAAACTTACACAAATGGCACAAACGAGACCAAAGATGACAAAAGCGAGAAACAAAACAGCAAAAAAGGAGACAACACAAGCGAGACAAAAAAAACATAAAACACACAAAACAATGAATAAAGCAATACACAAAATGATAAAAATAAGACAAAAATCACAAGTGAGACAAATAGGAAAGACAAAACGACAAAAAACAAGAAACAAAATGACAAAAACTTCAGACGAATGACAAAAGTCAAACAAAAACAAGACAAAATATTCAAAAAATGAGATGCAAAATGACAAAAGAACAATGAACAATCTAGTATTTTACTTTATGATCAAAACAACTTGTTGTGGTCTAGAAATGATTTTAAATTTATAGTTTTACTAATTTACAATTTGCAGTTAATGTCTTCTCTGGAATTTTTCCACTTTGAGGGCCAGATTGGACCCTCTGGAGGACCGCTTTTGGCCCACGGGCCGCATGTTTGACGCCCCTGATTTAGACTATAGAGGAGAACTGGTTTGATGGCAGCTGGTGGTAATTTCCCTAGGTGAGTGTGCATTATTCACTCCTAATGAAGGACTTACTGTGCAGGAATAAAAGCGTATGTTGTTCAGCGGTGACCGCTGCAGCGGGATAAAGGTTTAATCACAACGCTGGCCTCCTTTGCAGATGTCGTCATTTTTAATAATGTTTTGTTATATATGTACTTTTGATTCTATTATTTAATGTTGATATTTTATTTCTTCTTGCTTGTTGTTGTGCACTGTCCAGCAGAAGCTATTTATATTTTCATCATGCCATGTATTATGACAATAAAGCCATTCTAATTCTAATTCAAATATCCTGGTGTCATTTTTACCAATAAAACTGAAAAAACAGACCCCATTATGAGGCCGCTTTAATCCTCCTGTTGTCCTCATTTACAGGCACCAAAAAATATTGTTTCCTTGTCTGAAAAAAAAATCCCAAAATTCTGAAAAAAAATTCCCCAAATTTCTGAAAAAAAATTCCCCAAATTTCTGAAAATTTTCAAAACCTTCAGGGAGAAAATTCCAATAATTCCTTAAAAGTTTCCCTTGAAAGTTTTATTTTTTAAAAAAAAAATCCCCCAAATTTCGCAAGAAAATTCTTGTAAATATTTTCAAAAAATGAGTAAAAGTAAATACCTTCAGCTTAGAGATTTTATTCGATCAAATCAAAATAATGCGCTCACTCGACCTACTTATTCACCCTTGGAAAAAACCTTGATTAAGGACAGTAAAAGAAAAGGTATAATTTCAGAGTTGTATAATTTTTTGACACTTTCCTCATCTGAAAACTCACAGAAGAGGCTGAATGCCTGGAAAGAAGACCTCCAAACTGAGGTTTCAGAGGAACACCGGGAAAAGGCGTGTGCAGGAGTCCAAACCAAATCAATAAATTCACGTCTTAAATTGATACATTGTAAATGGTTAATGCGGATGTATGTTACACCAGTGCAACTAAATGGATATAATAAAAATATACCAGACACATGTACAAAATGTATGGAAAGTAAAGGAGCTCTATTTCATTGTTTATGGCAATGTAGGAAAATTAGAATGTTTTGGGAAGAGGTGAGAGTAACAATTGAAAGAAAAATTTCAAAACAAATCACATTGAACCCTAAACTGTTTTTGTTGGGTCTATATCTGGAAAAACATAACTTCAATAAAAATGAAAGAACGTTCATAGACCTCAGTTTGCTGAATGCCAAAAAATGCATTGCACTATTATGGAAAAAGACTAATAGACCAGCTGTGACTTAGCGGTTGAGACAGATGTTAACAAACCTTCCACTTGAAAGAATAACATATATACTGAAATCTAAAAAGCATGAGTTTAAGAAGATATGTCAGCCTTTTATTGATTATGTTATGAATTCAAATGTAACACCTGAAGAAGAAGGTGAATGATGAGAGTGGACCATGCAGTTTTCATGTTTGTGATTTGCTGTTTTAGATTTTCTTTTATTAAGATGTTTGTAACGTACTTTTTGTAACAGGTTATTCAATCAAAACAGAGAAGCACTGTTGTTGGTTTGATTGTGTTTGTGGTAGTTATGATTGTGTGTATTTTTTATTTATTTATTTATTTTTGTTTTTGCTGTTTTGTTTTTGAAAAATCCAATAAAAAATATTGTGGAAAAATAATGAGTAAAAGTCTTCCAAAAAAATCCTAAAAATATCTAAAGTGATTCCATATATATCAGTAAAATTTGTGAAACTCGCTGAATTTTGGTTGATTTTTTTGTGAATGTTCTTAAGAAACATTTTTAACATTTATTTTTTTCCACCAAAAAATGTTCAGATTTTCCAAAAATGTTGAAAACGTGGACATCAGAAGTTTCACTGTGAAAATATATTTTTGTTCCACATTTTCAAACTTTCAAATGGGTCAATTTTGACCCGCAGGACGACATGAGGGTTAATCTGGGGAGGGTTTACGAATCGTCTCACAAATTATTCATGTGGGCATATTGTCGCAGCGGCCCGACTCTTTGGCTTTTAACCCTCTTCTCGTCTGTTTCTCGGTCCAGAGGCCTCCCTTCTCCCTCCGGTGTCTTTTCTTTCCTCTGACTCAGCACACCTTCGTTTTGACTCTCCTTTTGTCCCCGTCCTCTCTACCTCCTCACACAGCGGCCTACACAAAGAGCGAAAAACAACTTCTCCGTCTTTCCTGTCTCTTTTTTTCCCATTTCTGCCTCTTTTTTTCCCTCTCCCGTGCTTTTGCATCTTCCCCCCTCCCCCACACTTGTCTTTTTCCAGACTATGGACACAGTGTTCATGTGTACAGGAGAGGTGGTGGTGGTGGTGGTGGTGGTGGTGGTGGAGGGTGGGTGGGGGGTGATGAGGGTGTAGGGGTAACATCCCATAATCACCAATCAGAAGGAAACTGGGGGCAGTTGTCATAGAAACCTCGTGCAAGGCTCTCGACGCCCCTCCCACCCCTGCACCGTGCTCGCTGGAGTTGCATATCTCATAATGATAATAATATCATTTCTGAGGCAAAAAGGAAAAAAAAGGAGAGCGGGGGAGGCAGAGGGGGGAGACTACAGACCATAATAGTGCTCCTGTGCTGCTGGTCGCCATGGAGATAAGCAGAGGGGTGGCAGCGGCGGTGGTGGCGGCAGAGGGAGGAGGGTTACAGGCGGGGTCAGATTACCATGTAAGTCAAAATGCATACCATAATACTTCTTGACTGCACCCCTCCTTCCTCCTCCTCCAGCTCTGCTCCACCTATCCGGCCCTGCAGTCCACGCTGTGAAGCTGCACCAGATAACAAAAGTGCAAATGGATGTGATCAGTCCCAACATGTCTGCCGTACGAGATAACGCAGCGCAGCGGGAGGCTGGCAGACGGACGTGCACGAAAACCAAACGTGCACACCAGATATCAGTGCATCACGGTCATCTGGACGTCCCGCAAGGCTCCGGAGCTCAGTGTCACGGGATAATCCGGGATTCATTTGTCATTCACAGACAAGAAAAAAAAAAGAAGAAAAAAAGTGTTTCTGTTTTTTGTTTCAAAACCAAAAACTGGAAAAACTGTTTCAGGTGTCAGAATCAAAAAGAATCAAAAAAATCAATCAAACATGGTCCATTTTTGTCTTTCGGCAGTTCGTCTTTTCCTTTTGCTTTTGGAAACTAAAAACAGAAGTCTTTGTTTGTATGAAAAACAAGAACATCAAACTAGAAAAAAAAATGCTGAGATTTTGGTTTTTGCAAATTCATTTTGTCTAAATTAGGGGTGTCCAACTCATCTTAGTTCAGGTTCCACATTCAGCCCAGTATGATCTCCAGTGACCAGTAAAATCACAGCACAGTAACCAAGAAATAACCACAACTCCTAATGTTTCCTTTGTTTTAGTGCAAAAGAAAACATTCTGAAAATGACCACATTTAAGGAACTATCTTTTTTACAAAACATCATGAACAACCTGAAATTTCTGAAAAAAATATGTTAAATTTCAACAACATTCATCCTCAGTTTATCATTTAAACATTACAACTTCCAGATCACAGAGTGTCTACAAAGGAACACAACATTTAGTCATCTGGAACTGAACATATAGTATTTTACTTTATGATCAAAATGACAAAAAAGACAAAAAACAGCAAAATACTAGAAAAACGAGACACAAAGTGACATAAAAAGAGACAAACAACACAAGCGAGGCAAAAACACACAAAACAACAAAAAAAGACAGAAAACAACGAATAAAGCGAAACAAAATGAAAAAAATAAGACAAAAAACACAAGCGAGACAAAAAGAAAACAAAATGACAAAAACATGAGACAAATGACAAAAGTCAGACAAAAAACAAAAGCGAGACAAAATATAACAAAAGTGAGGCACAAAATGACAAAAGAACAATGCTCAATCTAATATTTTACTTTATGATCAAAAAAACTTGTCATGGTCTAGAAATTATTTAAGTTTACAGTTTTATTAATTTACAATCTGCAGTTAATGTCTTCTCTGGAATTTTTACTCTTTACAAAGTCGACCCGCAGGCCGGATTGGACCCTCTGGAGGACCGCTTTTGGCCCGCGGGCCGCATGTTGGACACCCCTGATCTAAATGAAAAGCAAAAAACTATCTATCCTGGTATAGATCTTGGCTTTTTCATCGCCTGTCCAGTCCACTCTTCTACTTTTTGAATTAGCAAAAAAACTAAATTAAACAGATTTTTAAATGTATTTATTCCCATTTTTTGTTTAGAAACAGAAAACAAACCGACCAAGCGACTTAGTTTTTGGTTTAAGATTGATAAACAACAAAGCCATGTGACTTCCATTTTTCGGTTCCCAAATGAGAAATTAAAGCAGAATTTGTCAACAACCAAAAATGAACCATATTTGATGTGTTTATTCATTGTTTTGATTCTGACATCTGAAGCAGTTTTTCCATTTTTGGTTTTCAAACAAAGAACAGAAATATTTTATGATGATGTGGAGATCGACTAGATGCTTTTCTGTCTTTTTCCCAGTGCTGCTAAAACATGTAGTCAACGGAAAACTCATAGATAACTTTAATAATTGCTTAATCGCTTAAGTGATTAATCAGGAAACAAGACTAAGGGACTATTCATGCTTTCTGCATCCATGTGGACAAACCAAAGTGGACAGACGTGGTTCTATTGGACTGCCACTCATTACGGAACACAGAAAAACACATGCTGGTTTGTGGGTGTTTCTGAAAGACTACAGCTTTGCTCTTTTTACAGCTGGTTACTGATTGGACCATGTTGACGACGTTGAGTACAGTGAATAAACACAGCACAGGACTTCTGGAGAATGTAGAACTTCCACACACAAAGAATATGTTTGCAGTTTACTAATGGCAATGTCAAAGTCCAACAATATCCTCCAGAGAACCGAGGGAAAAAGTATCTTTCAATTTAACTTTTTTGTGATTTCCAGCCTCCAAACTATTTTTATTTTAGATTTTACAACATAGTAGTGTAGTATAGTTGACAACAGAACGATTTTCGTGACTCTTCGAAATCAAGAAAACAAGAAAGCCAATCCATTTTGTAATGAAACTGTAAGAAACTAAAATAAATAACAATAGTGTCAAATTTAAGAGGTTGCATGAAAGATAGATATTTCCAACTATTTATTATATTAATTACTTTACATAGAAAATACATTCAATGTGTTTATTACCCCACAAAGAAATGTGTTTTGGGGCAGAAATCTGAATAGAAACAAAGAACTAGCATGCTAGTTAGCTATCAGCTAACCCCATTAAATCGTTCTCATGTCCACTACAGCTGACATTCATAAAGGGGAGATTATTTCTCCTGACAAAAAGTTTAACTGAACTTTGACCCCAATTTATAAATCCTGATGTGTTCATAAACAAGAACACACGATTGCAAAAATAATCGATTTAACTTTTCTCTTTTCCTGTCAGGTGCATTTCGCTGAGTCTCCATTTTGTCTCAACATGAAAACAAAGTTCCCCTCATCCCACCTACTCACATGAGATATCACTGGAAAGGCCAGGATGTCCTCCACTGAGCACATCAGGATTTAGTACGGTAGCTGAAATGAGTCAAAAGATAGAGCTCAAAAACAAATGTCCAGTGCAGAGGACATAAATGAATGGGCCGGGTCTCAGGAGGACATGGAGATGACATCCTCACAACCATGGTTATCTTGTTCATTTGCCACCATCACTTGACCTTCATGTCTCCAGAATATGGACAGTAGCTGGAAATGTTCTAGTCCAGACATGTCACCCATCCAACATTTGTGGGACGCTCTGGATGAATGTGTCTGATTTAGTCCCCCAGAATGTCCACCAACTTCACCGAGCCCTTCAGGAAGAGCTAGACGGCGTTCCACAAGCAGCATCAACAGCCTCATTAACTCCAAGCATCGCAGACATGTGACTCATTACTGACTCCTAGTCTGAACCCAATATCTGGCTATTATCTATCCCATAATAGCTGCATTTGGTTGTTTCATTGTTCAGTGTCCATTCTATTGTTGCTGAAGCAATGAATACTTGCTCTCCTGTGTTTATATTGTTGTTCAGTGTGTCACGATTTCAATGTTTCTCTCCGGTTTTAAATTAAATTGTGTCATTTTAGTGACTTTTTAAAAATGTAACCTTCAAACCTGCCATTAGATTCAGAGTTAAAAGTCTTACAAATGCCAAGACCTATTCCCGCTTTCTATAAAGTATAAATCTGCAGATTGCATCTCCGGGTATTTGTTGCCTAATTACACAGAGATGGAAATGTTCCTATTCACCAGCGTGTTGTAATATTCTGGTGCCAACGGCTGGAACACGCCTGTTCCTGCTGGTCACAGACCGACTGCTTCCAGTGTGGGAACAGCTGGGCCCAAATCCAGAATCCAACTGTGACGAATGAATTTCCACTCATTTTTTTGTGCAGTTTTTGAATCGATACCGATCATGAAAGCAACACATCACGTCCTCTTCATGTAACTGAAGAGGTCTGATGGCCAGCTGCGGTGACTATAATGAATTTCAAGCTCTAAAGGACAGTGCAGAGGATCTACAGTAGTTTGGGCAGTAAACAAGGCAGAATGAGTGCACACGAGCCCGCTGATGGCTCCACGGCTGCCTCGCTCATTTACATTACAGGGGACAGGGGGTGTATTGTGCTCAGTGTGCTGCTCAGATAGTTTGCCAGTGAAGTTTCTGATGAATTCCCAGCTGCCGGTCCGCCTCACCGCCTTTGTGTTGCCTCCCCTCTCGGGTCTCGCTACCTTCGTGAAGATAGACACTATTTCTACCGACACGCTCGCTCTGTGCACGTCAGGCTGGGATGTCAGCGTGGAGGGCTGCTGCTGCTGGTGCTGCTGGGGGGGAGAAACCACCGCCACACAAAAAAAACAGGCCTAGGCCAGACCATAATACCCCCTCCCCCCACCTGACAACACAGACATCCCATAATATGCATTTGCCTGCCCCCCCTCACCACCACCACCACTTCCTCCTCCTCCTTTCTTCACTGCTCAGCCTGCCACTCCATAATAATCACACGGCTAGTTCGCCTCCTCCCTCCTCCACCATCATCATCACTTCCTGTCTTAAAGGTTCCTCAAGTGCACAGTACAGTATGTCTCCACCTCCAGCAGTAGCAGCAGCAGCAGCAGCCACTTACAGAGGCTCAGAATACCCAGCGCTGCCATCTGTGACGTCCTCATCGCACTCCGTCAGGCCGGGGTTCCTCTCTCTCCCACGGAGCTGCAGATCATCACAGATAAACACACCAAGAGAGTGTTTATCTGGTCCGAACCACCAAGGGAAAGTTCACTGAAATCAGACAGGGTTAGGAAACACAAAAAGTGACTCACACTGATCGTGTTGTCGATGTTATTGCTGGTAACATGCCATCATCTGTGTCGTGTTAGTGCGGCGGTGTACCCAGTTGTTTGGGCATGTAGGTGGTTACGTTTCCATGAAATTTTCTGAGCAGTTTGCCCATAAAATGCTCAGAAAGGAACAGGAAAATGAAGATCATGTGGTAGAGGCTAACAGACAGCCATGAAGTGGGTCTAATAAGAGAATGACTTTACCTAATTTTGTCTTTTTTCTTGCAAAATAAAAGAGAAAACACTTTAAAAATCCTTGAAATAATACGATCTACCCTCTGAACCCCTAAACTTGCTGTTGATGTGTGGTTCCATTGGGAAAATGAACCAAATCAAAGGCTGAAATTGTAATATCTCATCAAAATCACCATCTCTTTTAAATATCGGTCATAAAGAAACCACTTCCTCTGATCAAGTTCTGTAAAAAAAACTAAAAAGTCTGCACTTCTCTCCACAACTGAGAAGCAACCAACAACCAGCAGTCATGTGGAGCTTTTCCACCAGCACCTACTCGGCTCAACTCTACTCAGTTTGTGAGGTTTTCTATTTGGACGTAGTACCTGGTACCAGGTACTATTTTAGTACCTTCTCTGCCGAGGTTCCAGCGAGCTGAGTGGAGCCGATAATGTGATGTCTACAGAGTGCAGGCCACTGATTGGACAGGGAGTGATGACACACCAGACCTGTACCGTGAACGAATGAAGAGGTCAAGACTTTTCAGTCTTTGCTGACGGACCAAAGAACACAGAGGGAGCTGGACGGTGTGACTCACAATGAGAAAGTATATCAGGAGGTCTCCGAGCGGAAGGCTGTCCACAGACACAGCAGGACAATGAAGCAGCGTCAGGAGAAGCTGAAAAAGCTCCAAAGTGACTGTCGGTCCATCAAGGACCACAACGGCCGGCGTGGGTCAAACCGGAAGTGTTGGAAGTGGTTTAGCCAAATGGACGCCATTTACGGGCACCAACCGGTGAGAGTGGCCTCGACTCCACTGCTGGATTATTGGAGACCATGCTGGAGGACAGTGACTCCACCCACAATCCACAACGACCTTAACCGAGTCGAGCCAAGTAGGTGCTAGTGGAAAAGCGCCTATAATGTAGTAGACTTTTCAAATGAACTGCAGGCTGTGTTTCCACAGAGCAGAAAGGACAAGGATGGAAACAAATTCAAAATATAAATAGTTAAATATCTTTATCACATGGAGTCCTCATTTTTTTTTTATTTGGAAGCATCTTGGGATAATGTTGGATGCTTAGATTCCAGGATTTTCAAAATTTGAACTATAAATAAAGAAGAGTTGAAGTGTTTTATACTGCACTGAGGACATGTTGAAGTTCTCTCTACATGCAGTCATGGTTGTTCTGTTTCCATACAGGACAGAACTTTATACTGCTGTTAAAAAAAAAAAAAAAAAAAGAGCCTCCAGAGAGGAAAAGTGTGGTGAGACCAAAAAACATCTAGAAACTGCTTGGAGTTCGAAGGGTTAAATGACGGGAAAAAACACTTTGGTTTTCCAGCAGCCATATGAGTTGGGAACAATGGTGTTAAGCCGTGTTCACATGATATAAACATGTGCCTCCTCTATTATTGCGTGTGTGTGATGTATTGCGACAGTCTTGTGCTCAGTTAAGCAGCATTCAGAGTTGACCAAGGCTGCACATGAAGATCAGATGTGCTGAGGTTTGGTCTGAGCTGTGCAGATCCTGGCTGAAGGCTGTTAAAGATGGGAAGCAAATTAATATTTTGCATGTAAATGCACAATAGTAAATGATAACACTGGTGATGTCAACACACCGGGGTACGGTTGACGGTTTGACTCGGCGCTGCAGATGCAACTCTCATTAGCAACAATCAGGCCCACCGGTGTAAACGTTCCACAGTTATTGTTTCAGACTAGTGGGAATTCTATTATCCTAATTAAGGGATGATAAAAAGATTGTTTCTAATTATGGACACATGCAACACCCAGGACCTTGAAGATAGTCACGATCCAGCTGATTAAAGTTGTGTCTCATGAGCTCAGTTATTTCTAAAATGACTCTGGCCCAGGTTAAAAATAGGTTTTCTTACTGTGTACCAACATGTCAAAAGCCTTTTTTCATATAACTGAATTTTTTAAAATGTAAAGGTGGTAGCGCTGTAGGCTACATGGCCGTAATAAACAGAGTTTACAAACCACTGTAAAACTTTGAAAAACAAGAAGAAACACACAAAGCTGGAAGAGAAAAATGAAGAGGGGTCTCCAGGAGTGGTCTCCAATTGGGAAAGCTGTAGCTATTCTTTCATGTCAGCTGATATTGATCATGTTTCATATTATCCGGAGACAAAGACAACAAAAGAAGTGGAGACAAAATTTCAACAAAATTTGTTACTCAGTTTTTAAGTAATGTTGCACACAGACAGACTAACAGACGGACAAACGTACGCCGATCGTCACATAACGCCATCGTGTTCCTTGGCGGAGTAAAAATGCATCATGGAAACCCAGCTACAGTTATGGCAGCAGCCAC
This sequence comes from Amphiprion ocellaris, assembly GCF_022539595.1. Lineage (NCBI taxonomy): Eukaryota > Metazoa > Chordata > Actinopteri > Pomacentridae > Amphiprion > Amphiprion ocellaris. The sequence goes on along the minus strand of NC_072780.1, from coordinate 418,134 downwards.
ACATGTATATGAAGGTGTCCACCCACGATCTGCTCAGAACAGATGCTTTTTGTACCTTTGTTGCAAAGAAAAAACTCGAATCTGCACTAAGGTCTTACTGAAGAAGTCAAATAAATTCCAACCCCATAAGCAGATTTCTCAACTTTTACAGACATTTTTACTCCTGACTCATGCATGGTTCTTATTTCTTTACCAAACCGCCCTCAACCACACATGATCCTTCTAGAAACAAACATTCATGACATCTATCAGCTATTCAGTCATCATTCTTTACTTGATAAGACCTGCATGTATCGTCCATGTGCAGCAAACACACTGTGACTCAACCGTGTGTTTGCAGCTGCATAGAAACATCTAAGTCATGGTGCAAGGACGTACCGAGGTGTACACACCGATCACCCAGCAGATCAATGGCAGAGTGTATTTAAACGTGGAGCAGTGGCGCTGTGGAACAACCGAAGAACGAGCCAGTGTTGAGGCCACCTTTGCTCTAAATTCAAGTGCCGTGTCGTCTGAGAACATGATGTTTTAGTCATATTCATGCGTGCTTTGTTGGTCCCATTGGTTTGTCACATGCCTCCATTCATCTAAAGCTCGTCTTTTTTGAGCCATCATACCATACCGTGTACCATTTGCTGTCATTCAGGATTAACATTTTTCACTCTTTTGCAGATTTTCTTGGCCTTGTCTGTATAATTAGTCCCAACTGTCACCTCAATGACGAAGTCTTACTGTATCATATCCTGTCTGTAAGAGGTGATTTTATTCAACATGGCAAGGCCAAAGCACTGGCAATAGAACATTCAGTTGCTGACATATTAAAACAGACTTGCAGGTTTGAAAGGCATGTTATCTTTTAAAAATCACCAAAAGGACAACATTTCTTAGCTAGAAACTGTAAAAACTAAAGAATTGTCTGATTTTGTCTGAGACAGTCCTTGAACTACTCATGTGTGACATGCTGTTGGATTAGGAACCAAACCTAAGCTTAAAATCATTATATTTCATCAAAATCACTTATTCTGTCTCAAAAATTACCCAAAATAATCCGTGTACACCAGATTCTGAAAAAAAATAAATAAATTCTGTGCTCTTCAGCACAACCGTGAAGCCATGACTGACTAGACTGAACTGCAGGCTGTGTTTACATAAAACAGAGGAGAAAGAATGTGTCCTCCTAAGGTTCAGGTTATAGAGATCTCTGGGTTATGACTCATTAAGTTCCTGTAGTTTTAAAAGTTTTTTTTTTTCCAGCCTCAGCAGGTTACCTTAAAAAAATCCAATGGATTTCTATTTTACTTGGCAGAAAAATGCATCTTGGCTTCAGCAGCAAGAGTTTATGGTGTTTTAGATCCATCCACACTCTAGACTTGATCTAAATGTTTGGCTTTAGAGCCTCATACAGCCTCTACATTAAATAGAGACGTCCACCACAATGATTCCTTTTTGATAGTGTCACAACTGTTCTGTTTGCGAGCAAAGCAAGAAGCATGTTTGACAGAGATGTGATTTCACAGAGCAGGAATCGACCCAAAGCAGCAGGGAAAAAGCCAAAATCCATTTGGACTCTTCTCTCCTGCCAGCTCTGGAAACTCCTGTTGTCAAGTGTCAAAGATGTTCAACCTCATCTGTCCATCAGCTGCAAACTGTAGACATGTATTCCAGTTCAGGTGTAAAGCAGTATCTACAGAGTTCAGCAACACATAAAGACATTGGCTGGTAGTCTTGATTAAAGTGAACTGTTGTCATTAAAGGATCATTCAAATTTGTTTTCAGTCTGATTGTTGTAGAGATTTGGGGAAACCACAAAACGATGTGCAAATGATGTACGCTACCACTCAAACATTTTAGAACACCCCAGTTTTTCCTTTTTTATAGGAAATTCTGCATGTTTTTGTCTCATTGTACTCTGAAATGAATGCATAGAACAAATAAACAAATAAATAAAGTTAAAAAAAATTATCAATTTACAAACCAAAATGTATTGGAAACTTTTGACTCATCAAAGTACCACCTTTGGCAGATATAACAGCTGAACACACTGGTGGTATTCTGTCTCTCTTCTATTGTTAATTGCTTATTTCTGGCCATTTTTATAGCAACACACCACTTTCTACAGTACCATGTAAGTGATCAAAAAAAGTTGGGACACCTGTAGGATTTGGTGGCACCAGCCTTCCAGGCTTGATCAACCTCCATTGCTGCAGAACAGCTTTAAGTTGTTAACCCATTTCCTGTTCCCTGAAAAAGGCCTTTTTGTGCAATTCTGAAATGTACATTATTTTTCAGTTTCGGGTAACCATGCTGTCTGGCAGTTCATCACTTACTTTGTACCATTTCAAGGGATTCATTGGACTTGAACTTGAATTTCAATTTTAAAAAAATGGAAAACTTGGGGCATTCTAAATCTTTTGATCAATCATTAAAATGTCAACTTGTCGCCTCAATATAAGTTGACATTTTAGTGATATCCAGTCATTTTTTATTAATAAGTGATTGTTTCCATAATAAATAATTGTGGAATTTGTAAAGACATGATCATAATGAACATAAAAACATTAGTTTTTTTAACTTTTTATAAAAATGTATGCAAGATAAATCCCATGGACTTAGAAAGTCCCTCAGTTATAGACTGACCCATTTGGTTTTTCCAATATTGTGCAGGCCTAGTTGAGTTTTGGAGATGATCATGTTGAAAATGACCACAAATAAAAAGTCACAGGCTTTAATGGACAACAACCTAAGTCAATCAAGTGTCGAGTCTGCTGTTGTTCAGAAGTCTAAACTTTATACTCTACAACATCACAGCAGTCTCGTCTTTAATTAAATGTGCAAAATCTGTGTAAAATCACCGCTCTGGTCTATTGTAGTGACAGTAGAGTTGAGGAACCACTTGAAGTTCCTCCACATGATGTGTTAACACTTGAAGGATTGAAGTGCCTTAAAGTTTTGCCATTATGACACCATTAATTCCTCTCAGCTGTGGTCACAGTGAGTAAAAAATACAAAAGAAGCAGATCAGGTCTTAAATGAGCTCACTGCAGGTAAATGAAGAGCCGGAGTAAACTTTACAATCAACCTGAGAGGCCTGCAAGCACGCACACACCAGCCGCCATTTTATCTTAGCTCCTCAAAAACAACACATGCATGCTCTCGCTCACTCTCTCTCATGCACACATTACACGCTCACACACAGACACACACACACCCAACCCCCACCCAATCCCCTGCTCCACACGCAAACATGCACCCTTTCCCCTCTCGCAGACACACACACACATAAAAACACACATATACCTCCCCCTCAAACACGTATGCACCCCCCCTCCACGCACACACATTCACGCACACACATTCACGCACACACACACACACACACACACACACACACACACACACACACACACACACACACACACACCCTGTTCCCCTCCCCCCTCCCATTCCATACCAGGGCACGTCATGACAAAACAAAGAACACCCCATAATAGTCAGTCGCACAGTATGCATGGTAACCAGTTATGTCAGAGATGAAGGCAGTGCGTGTTTCACTGTATATCTGAGCACACACACACACACACACACACACACACACACACACACACACACACACACACACACACACACACACACACACACACACACACACACACACACACACACAGCTGTGCGTCTGCAGATAATGCTCAGTTCATACATAAATAAACACACTAAATTACACACGAACATTCCACAAAGCCACATATATACACACCTCCCACACACACCAGAACATACAGACACACAAAATGACAGGCTAACAGGCACACACACACACACACACACTCAAAAGTGCACGTACACGTACACACCCAGACACACACAAAAGTACACCCTGTATAAATAATGACACACATGAACAAGAACATGGAGGCAGAAGAAAAAGTGCACAAAGAGAGACACACAAGACTCAACGCAAAAATGAGTAGAAAAAAAGAACCGCTTAAAAAAAAAAAAAAACCAGACACATAAAATATAACGTAAAGCGTACGGATTACCACGCAGGAAACAAACACATAATTAAACACATAGACAGGAGGTAAACACACAGGAAAAACAATACAATATATACAAAGACACACAACACAAAATTAAACGAGCAGTCAGGAGAAACAACAAAGTATAACGCTCAGAAAACATACACGAACACAGGCACACAATTAGAAACGCAATACATGGGCACAAGCACACAAACACAAAAATGCAAGTTTGGTGCACACAATTAAATATACAAACACACAACATGCAATTACAAATGATGCATCATAAAATGGGGAACACACAAAGCGAAAAAGCACAAAACAAAAAAAAACACAGCACTGTCAGAAATGTAGAATTAAACACACGGATAGACAAAAATATTACCGCACACTAACAGTAAGACACTAATCTTTGAATTTAACACATTACACACAACAACACAAACTTATTCTAATGATCGCTGGGAGACAGAAAATGACACACAATTCACACAACAGAAAACCATAAAACAATCACACAGTAGTCATGATATGGACATAAAACTACAACACTGCAACACTAAACTGAACACACGCACACACACACACACACACACACACACACACACACACACACACACACACACACACACACACACACACACACACACACACACACACACACACACACACACACACACACACACACACACACACACACACACACACACACATTTCCCCTCAGGGCTCCATAAAGTCTTATCTTTATTTGATTTACATTTAATTAAAGGATGAACAATGAGCACACACACAGACACACACTGACTTAAACAAGCAAATCATGCACACAACATTAATGACACAAACACACTAAATACATGAACACAGAGACCTGCTTAAAAGCACTGTGGGGCTAAAAACACACAACACATAACGCACAACATTTACTGAAGTACAAAATATATGAACTATGACTGTCTGCAATAACACAAAATCACACACAATATGCATATAATTAAATGGAACATGTTGAGCTCAACTCTTTATGTGCAAAATTTAAACACAAATGCAGATTTAAATTTCATTGCAGGAACACAACCACAGATACAACACACAGTATCTAAATTTAAGTTTTGCATTATTGTCTCTTTACGCTGCTATAAACACTTAGACTGAATGTACAGATCAATACATAACTGAGGGACTTTTGAAGTCCATGGGATATATCTTGCATACATTTTTATTAACAGTAAAACAACTAATGTTTTTATGTTCATTATGATCATGTCTTTACAAATTCCATAATTATTTATTATGGAAACAATCACTTATAAATAAAAAATGACTGGATATCACTAAAATGTCAACTAAATAACCATCTGAATTTAATAACAACCACCTTCTAATGAGCTAAACAATAATAAAATGAGCTGATTCAGAAATAGTTTGGATTGTGTTCTTTTGTTAAGTTGAGCTAATCATGATAGATGTTTCTTTTTTGGCAATATATCAAATTTTATATGGAAAATAACAAATTGCATCTGTGTCCTAGAAATCACTTTCCACTAAGTTCCCCATAATAAAAACACCTCTACAGGAAGTGTGTTGATTCCAGATCACATGACCTGCTCCACATGATGTCATTTCCTCCTGAAGAAACGACTGGCCAGACTCCAAGGCTTTCTGACTTATTTAATATAAAGTAATCAACAGGTTTACTGCAATATCTTCATAAATAACTTTCAATTTCGATTATACTCAACTGTATATATAATATTTAGAAGAATCTTTCTCTAAAATGCCCTGTGGTGTTTGGTTATAGACGGCCATGTTGATTTTAGGCCAAGGAGAAGAACTCAAAGAAGACCCGAAAATGTCATTGTGAAGCTTCACAAAGATGAATAAAGACAGAGAAAGATCAGCAAGCAACTAAAAACCAGTCACAGTTGTAGCAGTAATCAAGACGTATAGAACTAGTCATAGAACCACTAATCAGCGCTGCAGTTAGTCTACCTGAAACTGCACAATGGGCAGTACACGACTACTGAAAAACAGACAGTCAGGTGCATCGGGTTTCACACTGGGGTCATCAGTAGAAATCAGTGTTTCTGTGACAACTCAGACAGTACATGAAATCTACTTTCATGGTTGATGCCAAAGAAAAACAATCATTGCTCGCTGTTCACAACAAAACTGCAAGATGATGTGTAGAGAAGCCTGATGAATATTAGGAGCACATTCTTTGGTCAGATAAGACCAATAAAAATGTGTTCAACTAAGATGAGGTCCAGCATGTTTGGTGTGAACCTGCTCAAGACCACCACAGTCCTGACAGTCAAGTTCAGAGCAGGGAGTGTCATGATGTAGGGCTGCAGGAGTGCAAAATGTGTTGGGGAGATGACATTTATTGATTGCTCCATGAATATCTTGTGGCTGTACCAAAATACTGGCCAACAACATGACTGCAGAAGAGGAATATTCCATCATGATGATGACCCAAAGCGCACTGCCAGAATTTGACAAGAGTTTCCAAAGGAGAACAAAATAGAAAACCACGGCCTGGACAAGTCCGTCGCTTGATCTGAATCCAACAGAACACCTTTGGGGTATTTTAAGAACAGCAGAACAGTTGCTCCAGCAAAGAGCAACTGACAAAAAAAACGCCTCTGAGGAATTGGCAGAACATTTTTCCAGAACTTTGTGCAATGTTTGCATCGTCCATGCTGAGGACGATTCTGATGTTTGCCATCAGAAATAAAGGTGGGAATAAGGCATTTAAAAAAATAAAACATTAGAATCTCAGTAATATGAGCTGTACTGACTTGTGCTTAGCTGACTTACTGCTGTGGTGCCTGGATTTTTAAAATAGTAAAACTAAACTGATAGTTTTTTGATTTCACATCAGTGCAACACTCCACTGTTTAAATTAGAAGTAATCTGATTACTGTCAGATGATACAGTTTGGGATGGATGGATGAACAGACAGACGGACAGACAGACAGATATTTTATTAATCCCGAGGGAAATTTAAGATCAGAATCAGAGTTGTGCTCCCTTCTGTTTTGCTTTAGCTGCTTTTTTATACTTTCAGTGACAAACAAACTTGCAAACTCTGTTAACACACAGACACACAAACAGTAGCACACACTGTTGCTTGTCTTGAACAATAGCATCCAGTGTGTGGGTCTGTGTGTTGTTGTTGTGCGTTTTTCTTTACATTCAGCCACAAACAGACGTGTTGTTCACACTGAAGAGGCCCGTCCTGCTTTTCCTCCTCCTTTCGAATATATCTTTGTTTAGGCAAACTGTGTGTGTGTGTGTGTGTCATTGCATGTGTGCACGTGTACACATGTGCAGTTGTGCACGTGTGCGTCCTCCGACAGCAAGATAAAAAAAGAGGAGAGAGGTCAGGTTTCTATCCCATGATGCAACTCTGCCCCGCTCCTCACCCCCCTGCTCCCGCTCCACTCCACCCCTCCCTTTTCACCCAGCTGGTTGCCCATGGCAACGCACTTATAATGAGGTCAGATGGACATCCAATAATATTCACCAGCCAAACAGGCGAGCAGCAGCGAGACGAGGGACAAAACAGCAGTCAGAGTGTCAGAGGCTGAGTGTAAATACGATCATCTGGCAGTGATCGATCCTCTGAACCTGATCTGAAAACACTTTAAGGGTCAGTCGGAGTTGCTTCACACAGCGGTGGAGCTCCACTGGCTCACGTTTTGTTAATTGTTTACATGCTTGTTGACCCAAAACTAAGTTCTGTAAAATATTTTGGCTGAATTTCGAGAATTTCCTGCATTTCTAGTTCTGGGAATTTTAGCATTTTCATCCTCCAAGAAAAACAAGAACGTGTTACCTGGAAAGTCACTTTGAGTTCAATATAACCCAGACATGTAACCCACAGCCATGAAATGTGTGAAGTACACAGAAGAAATTGCTTCCAGCAGGTCCAAATGGACCAATGGCTCCTACAGAGGTCAAATGTTTAATTATTGGCTGTTGAAAGTGGGAAAAAAAACTTCACAAAGTTCCTGGATTTCTCGAGACACTGAACCCTAAATATGGCCTCACAGCTAAGATGCTTTTAATAAATATACACTGAGAATCTATCAAGTGTGAAAAATGTCTCAAAAGTCAGCCCTACTTGTTTTTTAGGACCGAAAATCAAGTTCTGTTAAATGTTTTGGCTGAATTTTGAGAATTTACGATGTGTTTAGAAAACAAAAGTCTCACCTGAGGAGTTTTTTTAAGTATCTCCTGAAATTTAACTCCTGCAGCCATGAAATGTGGCAAGGGCACAGTCAAAATAGTTTCCAGCAGATCCAAATGGACCAATGGCTCCAACAGAGGTCAAATGTTTAATTATTGGCCCTTGGAAATGGAAAAAATAACTTAAGTTCCTGGATTTCTAGAGACATTGAACTCTAAATATGGCTTCACAGCTAAGGTACTTTTCTTTAAAATTCGAAACTGAGGATTTCCCACTTAAGAAATTCTCAAAATCCAATCCTATTTGTTGTTTGGGACCCAAAAAGAAGTTCTGTGAAATACTTGGGGGGAATTTTGCTATTTTTATCCTTGAATAAGTCCTACCTGGGAAGCCATTTGAAAGGGTTAAAGATATTCAGAAATTTAACTCCCATAGCCGTGATATTTGGTGAGGACACGGACAAAATAGCTTCCAGCAGATCCAAATGGACCAATGGCTCCTACAGAGGTCAATTTAAAAAAAAAATTTGTCCCTTGAAAGTGGAAAAAATAACTTATTGGAATCCCAGAAAGTTCCCGGGGAGACATTGAACTCTAAATATGGCTTCACAGCTAAGATGTTTTTTTTTTCAAATTCAAAACTGAGAATTTCCCAGCTGTTAAGAAATTCTCAAAATTTTATCATATTTGTTGTTTGGGAGCCAAAAAAGGGGAATTTTGGTATTTTACCCTTGAAAAAAGTCCTACCTGGGAAGCCATTTGAAAGGGTTAAAGATATTCAGAAATTTAACTCCCATAGCCGTGATATTTGGTGAGAACACAGATAAAATAGTTTCCAGCAGATCCAAATGGACCAATGATCCTATGGAGGTCAAATTGTTACTTATTGGCCCTAAAAAATGGGAAGAAGTGAACACACAAATCACAAAATTTAGCCAAAATGTCTTACAGGACTTTTGGTTTTTGTCCACAATGAATACATTTGTGAAAAACAAACAAAATCTGAGACATTTTTCCTGAATTCGGTCTGAATTGACACAAACTGACCTTTTAATCTAAACTTTGCTTCAGCTTGAAATTACATTCATATGAGAAATTTGACTGAGAGGTTAAGTCACAAAAAATAAGAACAGAAACTTCAAAACCCAACGTGAAACCCGGTAGAAAGTTCAAGTTCACTCTGTTAGTCAACTAAAGGTGATGTAGAACTGAAAAACTGGTTTACGACCAACAAGTATTTCAACTGAATCTGACTGTTGCTCTGTGAAGAACTGGATTCTGCTGGTTTCATGGGTCTCAAAGCACAAATTAGACTGTATTATTATCACACCTCAGTAAGTATTCAGTCAAACTCTGTCACCAACCAAAGATTATTGTTAGTGAGCAACACATGATGTCAACTGAAAGCTTGACTCAAAGAAGTTGAGATTAGTTCATCAAACACAAGTTATTTTTTTGATTTTTCAATAGAAAATTCAATGTTTTCCTTCCATAATTGCTATTTTGTCAAAATGAACAGTCCAAAACTCAAATACAGTAATGGAAAAAATGATTAGACCATCCTTGTTTTCTTTAATTTCTTGTTCATTTCAATACCTGGTACCACTAAAGGTCCATTACCTGAAGAATACACTGAACACGACAAAAAATGCAGCTGATTCCATAATACTTTATGTCCTATTTGACATGCTTCAGCTTCATTGTATTCCAGAGTATATAAGAGGACATTTCATGTCATCAGCAGCACATGCAAAGGCCTAGAGTGGTTTTCTGCTGACATTCAAGCCGTAGCACAACTCAGAAGTTGTCAGCTCTCACGTAATGTCTAAAATAAAAGAATTATGTGAAGCCACAAAGTCAGCCACCTTGGCACTGCTGGAAATTGGCATGAGTGAGAGACAGGTAGCAAAAAAATTAAAGATCTCCAAGACAGCCGTTCATTACAACAAGAAAAAACAATCCCAACATGGTTCTACCAAACTGCTAGCTGGTCAGGAAACATCTTTCTACCCACCAGATGACCGTCACTCATCTGTTCCTGTCAGGAATCATCCTCAGACCTCAAGGGACCTTAAAATGAGTGGACACTGTGGAGAAATGGGACTTTTTGGACAAGGACGGTTGGAAAGCGACTTGTTGAAGCTGGTCTGAAGTCACACAGGACAGGAAGAAGCCCTACATCAAGGAAAGGCAGAGGAAAGCTGGTTAGTCTTTGCTGGGATCACAAGGATTGGACTGTTGATGATTGGACTGAGGTTCTCTTCAGGGATGAATCCAGTTTTCAGTTGATGCCCACTTCAGCCAACTTACTGGTTAGGAGGAAGCCTGGAGAAGCTACAAACCAGACTGTCTGCCCCTACAGTAAAACATGGGGGTGGATCAGTGACCATCTGGGGTAGTTTCAGTCTGGGTGGAACAGGGCAAATGAACCAGGTCATGTACAGGACTACTCTTGAAAACAGTGTTCTTCCATAAATCTGTGGATGTTCTCAGTCATCCAGGTCATGATAAGTCTCAAGCAAGCATAAGTTATGGCAACTGGACACACGAGGTTAGTCCAGTTGCCATAACTTATGCTTGCTTGAGAGTGTTCTTCCATCAGCTGGAAAACTCTTTCCTGTCTCCAATGACTGGATTTTCCAACAAGACAAGGTCAGTTAAAGCCTGGATGGAGAACCAGAACATTGGAACCATGTCTTGGCTGCTCAATCACCAGATCTAAATCCAACTGAAAACCTGTGGAAAATCATCAAACGCTAAATGGAGAAGCACAAGCCCAAAAACAAAACAGATTAGTTAGAATTAGTGCAACAGGAATGGGCTGCTGTGACAGCAGAACAATGTCAGAAGCTGGTGGAGAGCATATTGTCAAGAAAACCATGGAAAATGTCTGATATCAGCTCTTAAACTCTTATGAGCTAGTTTTGGTGTTATCATTAAATTTGTCCAAACAAATGTACCTTTAGTTGTACCAGGCATTAAAATGAACAAGAAATTGAAGAGGGTAGAATAATAATTTTTTCCATGGCTGTATCTTCAGTCTACTCATAACAGCAGAACAGCCTCATGAAGCTTCAACAGACAACTGATGACAAAAAAGCTCTCTGTTGGTCAGTTTACCATCGAATCGTTTCACTTTCACTTTCAACGTGACTCTAAAGACCAACTTCACAGCCAGAATACATCCTGGTTAAAGTGAAACTGTCCAACATGCAAATCAGCGCAGACTTAACGTTCAGCTTAATGAATGGCAGGACCAACCTCAAGTTTCCACATTCTGTCAACTGACTAACGTGAGCAGCCAAACTCAACACGTGTCGATTAGACAGAGTTCACTGTGTCGACATACGGATCAGTATCTGGATGAATCTGATCGATAAATAAACACATAAATGTACATTCTGTAAATGCGGCTCCATCAGGAACTCATTTTATTCCGTTTTCCATGCCAGATAACTGATTTACAAACTTAATTTAATCAGGTAATCTCATCAAGTTCAAGACGATTCTCAGATATTTACAGTCAGATGGAGACAGCGGCTAATAGTGAATTTGTGACTACTTTGGGACCAGTTTTGGGCAATAAAATGAGCTGTGTTCCATCTAAATGAACAGAATTTAACATTTTCTAACAGGATTACTCCAGACATCATCTGGGCCATAAAGTAATGAGATAAAATATACAGAAGCTGTGTTTGATATGCCAGAGGAGTCTTCTGGTGGACAAAATCAGTGTTTTACTGCGCTTGTTGTTGTTGTATTTTGGTTATTTTTACAATCCTGGCTGAGGTGTAATTGCACGTAAGAATGTGTCAAACGGCCTCTCAGTGCTCCGGTGTGGTTTATGTCTGGACGCAGACATGTGGCTCACACTTGTGTTCCCAAATTAAGACCCACCGCTGGCAGAGGTGTAAATCAGACGGCCATGTTGCAATAATGACATTAACTCCCTGAACTCAGCGCGGTGCGAAGCTGTTGCGAAAGGAAGATGACTCAAGTTTGTCACTGAGGCGACTCGAAGACCTCAGACAAAAGAAACGAGAGATGAAGGGAGAAAGGGATGATGGGAAAAGCTGCTGAAGAAGAGGCTGGGAGTGAAAGAGAGATCAAGTTGTAGTGTGAATGAAGAGTTAGCTGCTTTTTTTTATTGTTTTTTTTCCGGTTTCGTTCACGCTCCAGCTGCCGTCATCCAGACAAAGGAGCTCTGAGCCTCCATGCTGCGACGGTCTGAAGGATCCATTTTATACTGCCAATCAAAATGAACCCAGGTCATTTACATACTGTATCCACTGAGGCCCATTGAAAACCAGTGGAGCGGCGTCCCCTACTGCTCACTGTAGGACGCTGCATTAACCCTCCAGCTGCAGGCCACGTCTGGAGGCTTCATATGGAGTCTCACATGTGCCAATTATATAATTAAACCCACAAATTGAAAATCTGTAAAATCATTATTGGAGAAACTACTTAAAATTGTATCAGACTGGTCAATATATAATTTTGCAACATAGTTGACAGGTATCATGGTTGACATTTTTGCTGAAAAATAGTTGAAAATGATTTTTCAAACACAGATAAAATTATTTTGTGTTAGAAAAGATCACAAATGACCACAGAAAAACACAAAATGACTCAAAGAGATGCAAAATTATCATATAAAGATACAAAAGGACGAGACACACAAAATAACTACAAAAAGTTGCAAAATAACCAGAGACACACAAAATGACCACAAAACACACACAATTATCAGACAGAAAACAGCCACAAAAATGCACAAAATGACCACAAAAAGAACTAAAATGCCTACAAAACAGTCCGAAAATGACCAAAAAAGAAACAAAATGAGCACAAAGACACACAAAACAACCACAAAAAGACACATGACCACAAAAACACAAAAAATGACTCTGAGACACATAATTATCATATAAAGACACAAAATGATGAGAGACACAAAATAACTACAAAAAAATTGCAAAATGACCACAAAAACACATAATTATCACAAATAGACTGAAAATGACCAAAAAAAGAAACAAAATGAGCAGGTCATGTGATCTGGAATTAACACACTTCCTGGAGAGGTGTTTCTGTAATGGGGAACTTAGTGGAAAGTGATTTAATTTGCTATTTTCCATATAAAATGTGATTTTTTGCCAAAAAAGAAACATCTATCATGATTCTCTCAGCTTAATAAAAGAACACAATCTAAACTATTTCTGAATCAGCTCATTTTATTATTGTTTAGCTCATTAGAAGGTGGTTGTTATTAAATTCAGATGGTTATTTAGTTGACATTTTAGTGATATCCAGTCATTTTTTATTAATAAGTGATTGTTTCCATAATAAATAATTATGGAATTTGTAAAGACATGTTTTTGTTTTTTTTTGTTTTTTTTTTTACTTTTAATAAAAATCTATGCAAGATATATCCCATGGACTTCAAAAGTCCCCCAGTTATAGATTGACCCAGACTCACACTACTAACCTTCAGGTGCTTTCAGAAAAATACAGGAAAAAGTTCCAAAATGACACCATTTCTCATACAAGATTCATCGGAGTTTCAGTTTTCTGACATGTGGTGTCTTCAGTCGGGAATAAAGTAATAATATTTGATAAAAATGTATTATTCTACACATCTTGAGTAAAAAAATAACCATTTACTCTACCAACATTCTGTAAAAATGAAGAAATCTTACATTCGTCATACATTAGTGATTTAACTGTGACCATGAGTGACAATAATGAATGGTCGTTTCGGCTGAACTGCAGGAAGTGTTTACACAAAACTACTGGTGATTACTTTTTTTTCTTCCTTTGTTGCAAAGCAAACAGAGAGTTGAGAGTCAACATTTTAAAAACTGATTTATGGCATTAGAACTGTGTTATGTTGCACAGAAGACATTTTTCTGTTTTCTCTACTTGTAGTCATGCTTGTGGTCGTGCTGTTTCTGTAGATTTTATATTGCAGTGAAAAATGAGCCCACAGTGAGGAAAAATGTGACAGGAGCAGAAAATAAAACACCCAGAAACTGTTTAGGGTTCAGAGTGTTTAAAAAAAAACCTTTAGTGGAAGAAACTTGAAGGAATATCTTAAATGGTACAAAATGAGAACAGTTTCAGACATTTGTTTGCATTTACATTTTCCTTTTTAAAGAATCTTCTGTTCTTTTAATACACATTTTAAAAGTATTGTATTATGAATATTCTTCTTTAGTTATTGCTGATAATGGATGTTTGTACACTGTATTTATGGATTTAATTCAGTTTATTGAACTACTGATTCTAAATCTACTCACATTTACCTGATTAATCTATATTTTGCCTTTTCAAATCAAGACATTAACATTTTAAATCTTCGTGTTCTCTGGAGCAGAAAACACTTAACTCTCGTGTCGTCCTGCGGATCAAAATTGACCCATTTTAAAGTTTGAAAATGTGGAGAAAAAAAAATTCACAGTGAAACTTCTGATGTCCACATTTTCAACATTTTTGGAAAATCTTTGAACATTTTCTTTTAGTGGGAAAAAAGAAATGTTATAAATGTTTCTTAAGAACATTCACATAAAAATCAACCAAAATCCAGCAAAATTCGCTGGATTTTGGTTGATTTTTTGGTGAATGTTCTGAAAGAAAATATTAGAAGTTTTACTGATATATATAGAATCACTTTAGATATTTTTGCTCATTTTTTGAAAATATTTACAAGAATTTTCTTGCCAAATTTTGGAGATTTTTTAAAAATTTAACTTTTAAGGGAAACTTTTAAGGAATTATTGGAATTTTCTTCCTGAAGGTTTTGCAAATTTTCAGAAATTTGGGGGATTTTTTTGCTGAATTTTTGGATTTTTTTCAGACAAGTAAACAATATTTTTTGGTGAAGACAACAGGAGGGTTAACGTGTTTTCTTAATACTTCTCATATCATATTTATATTTAGCTCAAAAATTTGTAGAAAAGATGCTTAAAATTCCTGCGTATAAAAAGAAGAAGTAAACAAAGATGTTTTTGAATTCTTAAGATTTTATTCATCAAATGTACAGTTGATATTATTCGTTCTTGAAAACGCTAACTGTCCACTTGGATTTTAAATTGATCTTTTTCTAACTAGATGATGATTAAAACTTATGGAAAAGTCACGAAACGAGGATCCTATATCGAGCTAATTTTAGCAACTTTATTCCTGCGACAGACTGAATTTCAAAGAGTGAAATAAAAATAAAAAAAGCTACTGAACTAAACCAAAGAAATGTGGTTCATTTAAGTCAACAAAAGTGAAATCAAGTCGAGGTGAAACAACATTCAAGTATTGTTTTTATTATTTCCAAACACCCACAACTTCCAACATTCATCTTTCAGTACAGAGTTTCCCACATCTGGAATTATTGCTTCAGCTGTTCTGTTTTCTGCCATCAAAAGCTTATAATCAGGATTGTTTAGTTTGTCAAACCAGGTCGGCCATACTCAATCTAACTGTTGGCACTCAACCATCCAGTAATAAGTAAAAATATCTAAAAAGAAAAAAGAAATAAAAACTCCAAACAACGTGCTACGATAATGTTCCCCTACGAAACAATAAAGGAGCAAAGAAAAATATCTATAATACTTGTAATCATCCATACATTATCGGAATAAACAGTCATCTCCAAAACTATAGAGAAAGAAATGAGAAGAAAAGTGGAATTTCAGTTCATTTTGATGGGAAATACGTTCAGTTTAAGGGTTGAATAGTTTCCTAGATAACATTAGAATCAATTAATCCACCTTCTGTTGCTCAGTTTGAGAATGACGAATAAAACGTCTTTTTATTACTCTTCATTGTGCCGATTGGAATCGGCAGCATTCTCATGAAACACATCTAATATCTGAAAAACTTCTGAACCCTGTGAAGCTGCTTCTAGATAACTGAAGGTGCAACTGGTGACGCTATGGATTCAAGTCTAAACTGTGACGTTTCTTTATGTCCTCGCGTTATAATTTGGTCTACGTTTGGCCAAAGAAACGGCACAAATGAACCTTTAAACTGAGCGGCGTTCCCCTTTAAGGCCTCCAGGAGGTGCTAACACATCTTGAGGCTTCCAGTCAGGAGAAGAGAGAAGCAGGAGATCTGTGAGGAGGTGGTAAAACAGCTGTTTGCTCTTTGGCCACGTCTGCTTTAACAGTGTTAGGCTTCATTTTAAGACAAAAAGAGGGAACATTTCCACCGTGTCGACTGGTTGTAAGGAATAAGGCAGCGAATATCTCCAGTAGGGAAAGGAAATATTGTTTCTTAAGGCGTTTCCAGAGCTGGAAGATTCATTTGCTGATGTTTGACACTCATTTGGAACAATCAAAGTGAAATTAAGGCTTAAAATTCAAGTTTTCTGTGTGCAACATGAAGCCACTTCTAATAATATTCAGTTATCTGTGTTTGGTGACTCTGCACAACCATAAGTATGAGTATAAGTCTGACAGAAATCTCTTCATTTTCTTGTTATTTCTGACTATTTGATGAACAGAAATGCTACCTAAATTAAACCCTGACTGACAACAGTGGTTAAATCATTGAATTTGTAGATTTATTCTCAGTTCTGATCATCTTGGTGCTGATGATTCTGAACACCTTGAATGAAACGCCTCCAGATCTGTGTGCAGTTTAGAGTTTTTAGTCAACATTAATGAACATCCACTGTTCAATAGAGATTCTGTGTCTGCTTCTGCAGAGAAAAGGCCTCTGTTTGCCAAACATTCACGTGTTGTCAGGTGAAAACCCCGTGACTCTGACTGAATTTGGTGATTGCTCTACATTTGTAGCCAGACGACTTTAGGAGAATTTAGGAGAGAAAATTGTTTGGAAAGCAGCGTTTTCACTGAGAAAGTTTAAAATAAATTGCTGCTAGTATGCATGTAGGCACCGTGAACTACTGCATGGACGTGTGTGTGTTCTGTCAGTCAGTAAAGATCTGATCCTGTGGCTACACTGAACCTGTCGCCGGGCGGACGTGTCGTGGAACGTATCGTACATCGTAGGGTGAAGGTGAGCTTTCATTTTGGGATTGTCGTGTCTTCAGGTTTTAGATGCAAGTTTGTGTAACGTTTAAGTTAACACCTACAGGTTAAAGTTAGCTGGTACTGACAAATAAACGCTGCAGGGTGTTCATTTCCTCTGTACCTGTAGCTTCATTTCACACAATATTCACACTTTAACCCGACTGTTGTCCTGCAGGTCAAAATTGACCCGGTTAAAGGTTTGAAAATGTGGAAAGAAAAAAAAAATTCAGTGAAACTTCTGATGTCCACATTTTCAACATTTTTGGGAAATCTTTGAACATTTTTTGGTGGAAAAAAGAAATGTTAAAAATGTTTCTTAAGAACATTCACATAAAAATCGATTTTTATGTGAATGTTCTTAAAGAAAATATTAGAAGTTTTACTGATATATATGGAATCACTTTAGATATTTTTAGGATTTTTTTTGAAGATTTTTACTAATTTTTTGAAAATATTTACAAGAATTTTCTTGCCAAATTAGGGGGATTTTTTTTTTTTTTTAAATAAAACTTTTAAGGGAAACTTTTAAGGAATGATTGGAATTTTCTTATTGAAGGTTTTGCAAATTTGCAGAAATTTGGGGAATTTTTTTTGCTGAATTTTTGGATTTTTTTCAGACAAGGAAACTATATTTTTTGGTGCCCGTAAATGAAGACAACAGGAGGGTTAAGATCTGTTTCTATGCACTAAAACTATAAATAAAAGATTGCTCCATTGTTTTGTGTACATTGATTACAGTCTGCTTACATTCAGTGTAGCCATAGTTTGAGTTTCCTTTCACATGGATGAAGTCATGTTCCAGACGTCACTGACTGCTGAAGCTCTGATGGGATGTTGCCGTTGAAACATCCCATAAGGTTGAAAAGCTGCCCGGAAGCGGTGTTAAAAGCTGACGATGTGGTGCCATTTTCTCTACTGCAGACCAAAGACATAATTTTTTCCACTTCAAAACTTTTTATTTTTCCAAGTCGCGCGGTGCAGGAACCCAAACAACAGCAGATCATTAAAACTAAAACCAGCAGTTTACAGGCCAAACACGGATCCCCCCAAACTAGGTTCAGTCATTTTACATCATTCTTTAAGACTCTAATGATTTGTGCAGAGATTTTTATGACTTTCTAATGAAGGCGGTCGCCAGTTTCAGCTGTAAACGTGACTCCATCCATTGTGTATGTCTTCAAGGCATCTGAAGTTCAAACCTCTGTGCTGCTTCCTCCCATTATTAAAACCCCGTTTCCTGGGTAGTGAGGAGTGTTGTTCAAATGTGTTAGTCATATTAGGCTGACATGAATCGCCCGTCTGTTCCAAAACCACACCCAAGTTAAGTCACTACGACTGAAGGCACTGTTTAAACACGTCTGCCTCGTCCACCTCCATACCCTCCCACCCCTCCCTCGGTTCTCCCCCCCTCGGTTCCCATCTGGGTTCATCATCACCTCCCTGTCCTCCTCGTCCTCCTCTTCTTCCTCCTCCTCTTCTTCTTCTTCTGGTGGCGTCTACAACAGGACGCAGCGCTTCTTGGGTTTGTTGTCTGGAGGCTCCAGAGCTGCCAGGATGGCCTCATCAAACACATTCTTCAGTCCTCTCTGAAAACGAAACAGAAAGAGACCATGAGGAATTTTGCTTTTATCTCTGGGGAAAGAAAAACCTGAGTGGATAAATGAGAAATAAAAAGACAGAATCTCATAAAAATGCTCATCTTCTAGATCTGCTACTGCAGACAAGCATTCCTATCACTTTGTCATGTATGCATGTCCTTTAAAAAGACAAAAAAATAAAAAATAAAAATAAAAAGTAATGTAAGAACAGTCCCATTCGCAGGTGCAACTCCATTTTCCATTTTGCAGGCTTTTCAGTAAATGATCAGTGTGCAGTAGAGCTGATGGATTAATTGGATTTTATTTTCAATTTGGCTTTCAGTGATTATGAAAACAAGATAGCTGGAATAAATTAATTACTGTCACATTCAGTGCTTTCGTTTTGTCGTATGTTAAACATCCAGCGCACCAGTGTCCTGCGCTTTGCCTTTCCTTAGGCGGAATTCATTCAATACATACAAAAACAGTACAGGAGGTCCTTGACTTATGTTGGAGTTCCGTTCCAACTGATCTACGCAAGTCGATTTTCGGCATAAGTCTGCGAAAATGTAACCAAATCCGTTCCGTGCATCACGATATCCATCAGTTCTTCATAAAGTCATGAACACCAACGACTTTCATGCATGTATGAATCATTTTACTAGAAGATAACAGAATATTGTAATGGACTGATATTGTTGATGTTGAGGTTTCAATGTTTATTGTTCAGTTCCAGATTTACCTAATGTCAGTGAACGTGCCATGTTTAGTTAGCTCACCTCTGATTGGCTGAGAGTCAGCAGTAGAGAGAGCTGGGAACGGCGGCTAAAAGTTAGTGAATGTAGCACAATCCAAGGTGGCGTCCAACCAGAGAATGGAAACAAAGCCGTCTGATAGCGCCGCGTGACGATGTATTCATCTGCTCAACTAGTTCCATGTAACCAGTTCTGACGTAATGACGAAACGCCGTAAGTCAAGGACGCCGTAAACCGAGGACACCCAGTATTGTTGGTCTTTCCCTTATATCAAACACAGAAGAACACCCAGGTCTCCATGTGTGTCTCTGAAAGGCTGTGACTTTGCTCTTTTTACTGGTTCATGGTTGGACTGTAGCATCTTTACTCCTGAAGTGTGTTGAGAACAGAGTGGACACAGCACAGGATTTCTGGAGAATTATAAACTTCCGACTATGTTTGAGCTCCATCTATGCAAAGCATCTCTAAAATCCTGCAGTGACTTCAATGAAAACTATGACAATGTTGTTTACTTGTAGACTTTAACATATAAATGACTCCTCG
Organism: Amphiprion ocellaris; assembly: GCF_022539595.1. Classification (NCBI taxonomy): domain Eukaryota; kingdom Metazoa; phylum Chordata; class Actinopteri; family Pomacentridae; genus Amphiprion; species Amphiprion ocellaris. The sequence goes on along the minus strand of NC_072780.1, from coordinate 398,017 downwards.
TTACGTTCAAACCAAACAAGTTCACACACTGCAGATAAATCCATTCAGAGGCGAGTAAATTACTCCGTATTTGACAGTATAACTGAATGTTTTAATCTGGTTTCTGTGGTCACATTCCTGCAATTTCCATATGTCATTATGTTTTAGTGTTTGTGTAATTACTCACACTGCTAGAAGGGGGAGACCAAAGTTACACACTGCAGTTTCAATTTACTATGATGTAAAGTTAAAAAAAAAAAAAAAAAACAGCAACAAATTATTATCATTTGAACTTGAAATATTACTTCAATAACAGATTATTTAAAAAGCTGCTGGTGATATTCTAATTGCTCAACTGACGAATCAAACCCCAAATCGCTGCTAACAGCTTTACTCTTTACTCCTTTGGAAATGCTCTTCAGCTGTAATTTTTTGTATTTAAAACTCCTCACCTTTCACCAAGTTTAGAATCAGATATTTTTGTGGCAGTGAAATCTTATCGTGCTTTTAAGAATGTGACCAGACCATCCTTCCTCACGTGTCCTGGGCTCAGTGGAACTCACTAAGGCCACAGGTGGATTTCCTACAAGTACCTACAAAGATGATGAATGTTTCTTGTTTATCCAAATTTTGTGAAAAGGTAAGACGTGATGAAACACAGCCAACTGCTGTTCAGTCAGCCAGATCAAGACGTGTCTCGTCCTGTGATCAGTTTAGTAACTAAATGTTGCAACATGGAGCTGTTTATACCTGTCTAAACACTCGACGCAGGGAACACACAATTCTGGTTCTAGCACCATTACACTGGTTCCTCATCTATTATACAGTCTGGACACATAGGAAATCTCATTAATTAGCATTTTTTTGCATCAAGTTCACATGAATCTTGCAAAGTGCATCAACCTTTGCATCACAAATGATGGAAATCATATTGAAGATGTTGTCTGTCTGTCCATCCATCCATCCATCATCCATCCATCCATCTTCTTCCTCTTATAAGGGGTTGGGTCATAGAGGCAGCAGATGAAGCAGGTCATTCCAGGCGTCCCTCCTCCCAGCAACACTTTTCAGCTCTTCCTGGGGGATCCTGAGGCGTTCCCAGGCCAGATGAGATATATAATCCCTCCAGAGGGTTCTGGATCTGCCCCGGGGTCTCCTCCCAGGTGGACGTGTTCAGAAAACCTCCAAAGGAAGTCTCCCTGGAGGATCTGAATCAGATGTCCAAACCTCCTCAGCTGGTTCCTTTAGAGGTGAAGGATCAGCAGCTCTACTCTGAGCTCCCTCTGGATGTCTGAGCTTCTCCCCCTGTCTCTAAGGCTGAGCCTAGCCACCCTACAGAGGAAGCTCATTTCAGCCGCTTGTATCTGTGATCTTGTTCTTTCAGTCATTACCCGGAGCTCATGACCATAGGTGAGGGTTGGAACGTAGATAGATGGTAAATTGAGCAGGGATGAGAATGACAAATGGAAAAAAACTCTGAAAATGTCTGCCGAAGCCCCGAAGCCCCCTCCCCCCCGAAAATAGGCGGGTGTTGTCATTAAAAAACAGCAAGTGATGTTTACAGATAGCAATGCCGATTTCCGTTCTCACAGCTGTATCTGATTTTGCAATGCGCATTGCCGAAAGATGTCGGCAGCGGGATGGTCATCACAAGCCTCGGCTCGCGACGCGTCGGCCGGCCGGCCGCTTGCCTACCCCTACCCCCCTACAATTTTCTCAACGGATTTACACGATTCACAAAAACTATACTTTCGGCGGAAAAAAACTCGGAATTCCGCGGATCCGCGGAAAATTCTCATCCCTGATTGAGAGCTTCTCCTTGCGGCTCAGTTCCCTCTTCACCACAACGGTTTGGTAGAACACCTACATTACTGCTGCCGCACCAATCCTCCTGTCCATCCCTCGCTCCATTTTCCCGTCACTCATGAACAAGATCCCGAGACACTTGAACTCCTTCGGGATGTTATCTGTTAATAATCCTACTGAATAAAATGTTAAACATTTCCTTTCTTGAAAACATGTATTTTTCCTCCGTGTCCAGACTTTAGGGACACTCTCTAGAATTCAGTTCAAAATTCAGTTGCTAACATTTAAATCTCTACAAGGCACAACTTTTAATGCCTTATTCTGCACCTCGATGGCTGAGATCTGAATCCCAGCTACTGCTAACCATTCCACCATCCCAGATCAAAACTAAGGGTTTTTACATTTTCAGCCCCAACGTTACAGAACAAGCTCCCTGTGACTGCCAGAACAACACAGTCAGTTCCTCAGTTTAAAAAGCTTTTAAAAACACACCTGTACAGACAAGTGTTATTATAAATGTTATGCTTGGTTATTGATATTCTAAGGTTGCAATGTTTTGTGTATTTTAATGTTATATGAAGCACTTTGTAACCCCTATTTTGAAAGGTGCTATAGAAATAAAGTTTATCATTATTATCTGCCTGCTTACCTGGATGGATCGCTTAAAACTGACATGAGTTTAACATTGTCTTTTCCTGTTAAGCGTCTCTTTTTACCTGCGTAAGAGCCGAGCACTCCACGTATTTGACGGCCTTCAGCTCGCGGCCCAGCTTCTCTCCGCTCTCACAGGTCAGGGCTCGCTGTTTGTTCTTGGCCAGTTTCTCCAGAGTGTTGCTGTCATCTCTCAGATCCACCTGAGTCCCGACCAGCAGGAAGGGCGTCCGTGGGCAGTGGTGTGAAATTTCTGGCACCCACTGTGAAAAAGTGAGTCAAAGGTCAGGTCTGATAGACTTCAGCCACAACTCCCACTGGTCTGCACAAACTAAACGTCAACACAAAACAAAACTCCCCTTCCCCTTTAGTTTGTGGATGGTAAATCTGGATGTGGAAAAACAACTCTAGTTCACTCTTCTTCTAGTGCAGACCAAGATACTGGTTCTATTTACTAGTTAGGTTTGCGGATTAATGTGTCAGTAATTAATTTAAAACTAAAACAGAAACCAATTAAACAAACCTTCTCTCTGACGTTCTCAAAGGAGGAGGGCGACACGACGGAGAAACAGACGAGGAAGACGTCGGTCTGAGGATAGCTGAGGGGTCGCAGTCTGTCGTAGTCCTCCTGACCTGAAGGTGGAGACATGAAGACACTCCAATCAATAACAGCAGATTAAGGATGAAAGAGTATTTCTCTGTTAGTCTAAAGATTAACCCACCAGCAGATGTGAATTTATGTCATTAGTGGATGATTTTATGTCACTAGTGGATGATTTTATGTCATTAGTGGATGATCACAAGTTCAGAATGACACAACAAATACTAATACTACTTCTATATGCTGCTATTGTTACTATTATCCTACACAGAATTATATATTAACTGTGCAGATTCATTTTTACCTGCAGTGTCAAACAGTCCCAGAGTGTACGGTTCCCCGCCAATCATCACTGTCACAGCATAGTTATCAAACACCTGGGGGAGACAGAGGGGGAGAGGAAACGGAGGGTGGAGAGTAAGACCGAGAGAGCAGAAGGGAAGGCGAAAAAGGAAGTAAAAATGTGACAAAGACATATGATCTGGGGCATACATCAAAACAAAACAGGAAGCATGCATGTCATCTTTAACAGGCTCACGCGTGGCCGACAAACGCGACACTCAGTATCACCAAACCTTAATCTAATTCTACAACCATTTCACTTAAGGTTTCACATTATTGCAACATTTGTTAGATACCTGTTACCTGTATGAAATAATCTTTTATAATACGGAAATATTTCCTTTTAACGTCATCAAAACAAAGGTGTAAACAGGACTGAATATTCAAAAGCCACTTGGAACTACTTTGCAAACAAAGTCGGTGAACTCCACAGATTTTCCTGTTTTCCCCAGCGTGCACGTCAAAGGTCACCAGGTTTACACACCAGAACACATGAAGTGTTAGATAAGCTCTTTGTCAGCTTGAGACCTTCAGGCTGCTGCATGTTTACCAGCATACAAATACTCTGATTCATGGGAATAATCACAAAATGCCTTTAAAAATCCAGCAGTGAGTTGATTTTAACCATATCTTTGACATTTTAATAATTAAAAGTTGCTTGGATTTCTCTAAATCTGTTTTTAGTTCCCACAGTCCCCTGGCAAGATGTTTTAGAAGTTATGTAGATTAAATTTACTTACTTGAACCTAGTTGGGTAAAGGTGTGACCCCAACCAATGACAAAATGACATAAATAATGCAAATTTCTTCATGCTGCATCTTTCCCACCAAAAGCTGTGGTTAAAGGGAGGTAAAGGAAAGGAAAAGGTTGAATTCGAGGAAGTTTTGCTGGTATTTTCAGAAGTTACTTTTCTGGAAGATGTGCTTCGATTATATGGTCAAATATTTAATTAAAAGTAGGAAACGTTGGTTAACCTTCTGAACTCAAAAACCTGCCTTCAGGTTTGAAGGTGCTGTTTCTGTAGAGCTGCAGGAGTTGAGTCGGTGAATAAATCAGAGGTGTAGCGGTCTGACAGCTGCATCTTCTTACAAGTCTAGGTGCGGTTTTACCACATTGTACTGACGGCAGTGTCTCCCTGACAACATGAGCAAACAACTAAACAACTGCAGATTTTTTTGTTAATATTATTATGTAATATAACTGGTAATTGGAATAAGATGACATAACCTTTTTGCTACAAGGCCCCGCATTGATCCAGCCAGAAATAATAAGTAATATTTGAACTCTGGGAGATAATGATGTGGTCACGATTGCTGATAATTTCTAAGGACCAATTAATGGCATTTAAATGAAAAATTCAACGACTGAACTGGCTTTAATGAGTTAAAAATGACAGACAGCAATTTAAATATCCTAATTACTGAATGACAGAATGAAGAAAGTAATGGAAATGAGCTGAGCTCTCTCAGTCGAGGGAACTGCTTTGCTGCTGTCCAGGTGAGCAGAAATGTCACCTCACAGTTCCCTCCTCCCTCCTGTTTCATCACTCCCAAAGCTCCAGGCTGCTGCCACGTGCAATAACAAGAAGCACGTTCCCGACATGCCTGCTGGCCTCGGCTCTGAACTGGGAGGTGAGCTGCAGCAGGGGGTGTCTTAGAGTCACTGCGGCTGCTCGAATTGAGCACGACTTCAACATGTCGGCCTGCTGTCGCTTGCAAACACTGTTTGGTTCTAATGAAGCTCCGTATGCACAGGCATGTTCCAGATAAACTGGAGGATGTAGCCTGTAGGAGAGGAAGTGGTACATACACGGATTCAAGCTCTGATCTTTATTTAACCAGGCAGGCTCACAGCAGGTGACTTGAAATGCTCGTTGCTTGATATCAACAAGGTCTCGACACGGCACGTCTACAACTCCGACACACTTGGAGTCCCTTTTTCTGCTCTGATGGAGATGCAGCATCAGGAGGTAGAATATATTTGTTGATTAAAGTGTGATAAACAACATGTTAACAGTTTACCATATTTACCATATAAGCCAGTGGGGCCAAACTTATTTTAGTTCAGGTTCCAGTGATCCGGGCTGGTAAAACCACAGCATAACTTATGATTAACCACAACTCCAAACCTTTCCTTTGTTTTAGTGCAAAAAAAGTTCATTCTAAAAATGTTCACATTTAAGGAATTATCTTTTTACAAACTATTATGAACAACCTGAAATTTCTGAAGAAAAATAGGTTCAATTACAGCAGCATTATGCCTCAGTTTATCATTTCCACATTACAACTTCCAGATCACAGAGTCTCTACAAAGGAACACAACATTTAGTCATCTGGAACTGAATGACATAGTACTTTACTTTATGATCAAAATGACAAAAGTCAGACAAGAAAAGCCAAAAAACAACAAAAACAAGACAAAATATTACAAAAATCAGACACAGAATGACAAAAAATGAGATAAACGACAAGAAACACAACAAAAAAAGAGACAAAAAATTTGACAAAAAAGTTACAAAGCAACAAAAAATGGACAAATGACAAAAACGAGACAAAAAAAATTACACAAATGAAACAAACAAGACCGAAAATGACAAAAGCGAGAAACAAAACAACAAAAAAGCAGGGATGAGAATGACATATGGAAAAAAACTCGGAAAATGTCTGCCAAAGCCGTCCCCCCCCAAAATGTTTAAAATGTTCGTCATCCAACATAAAATGTTGTATTTGTTTGGGGGGGGATTTATAATCTCCAAGTGGTTTCAAAAAGCATTCACTGGTAATATGACAGTAATGTCCCAATAGATGAAAACAACATGCAATACCTAGGAAATTAGCCTTCTTCACTGACAAAGCGTCATAGATATTTACTACAAATGCTACTAGCAGGGAGCAAAAAAGCAGTAACAACAAAAAAAAAAGGTTGAGTAAAGATATCCCAAAAGTCACAGAATGAACAGAAATAATTCAGAAAATATACATTATGGAACGACTGACTTTTTCCAAATGAACTTTAACCCATAAATACTCAAGAGAGACCTGGAGGATCAACGTTTTTTGTTGACAATCTTGGACCCCTGGTACCTTGTCTTGGTCCTTACTGTATTATACTGTGAAGGCTATTATTCTGTCTGTATGTTGTTGTGTTTGCTTGTTTGTTTGCCATGACAACTAATAAAAAATAAAGTTTAAAAAAAAAGAAGGTACATGTTAAAAATGGGGGAGGATGTAGTCTCAGAAAACCTAAAAAAAATAAACACAAAGCAACAAAAATCAAATCAACTAATGCAAATCAAATTAAGAACTATGAGAAAGAGAAAGAACTATGACTAAATCTGCAACAAATGTTGGTCACGTTTGGCTAAACATTTATACCTTATTAAATATACTATATAACATAAACACATGATTATAAGTAGGGTTGAACAAAAATATCAATTTTTCTGCCATACTGTGATTTGATCAATGATTATCATTACAATACTAAATACAAACATGTTTATATTATACAGGTGTCGGCGCTAGCAGTTAATAATGTGGTACAAAGTGTTTATTGTTAGAGTTTAATGCAGCATGCCTTGTAATTAGGGCACAACAATTTATTCAAAAATAAAATTGTAATTTGAAACGGTGCAATTAGTAAGTCACAGAGGCTGCAGTTTGGCTGTTAAATAATGAGATTAACGCTGTAAATCAGTTATATTTAATTGCAGCAGATTGCCACTTCATAGTTGCACCTCGTACATGTAGCATGCCTGACAAACTGTGTGTCGGTGGTTTTACTAATTCCTGTGGGTTTTCCTTGTGTGGCAGTCACATTTTTGATGGGATCTCATGTGGTAACGCTCCATCACGTTTAAAATCCATTAGAAAGCAACTATTGAACTGAAGCTTTACATTAAAAAATTTAAAAATCATTGATCGAATTACAATATGTCAGACAAAATATTTATTTTCCCAATTTCTTTTTAAATCTTAAACTTTTAAAAACTTCACCATCTGACCAAATCAGAAGTTTGACATCTCATCTGCTTGATTCACCCGACATAACACGAGTTCAGTTGTGTTTTCATCAGTTTTTCAAAAAGGCACTGGGGCAACAAGAAATTTCAGAAATCTGAACGGACAAAATAAAGTAACGCTGATGTTTTCTTGTATGTTTTATGGTGATGTGAGCGCTGATGGAAAAGTTCTGTTGATGCACAGGCAACATGTTCGGGCAGTAACTGTCATGAGTCAGGAGATGGCATAACAGCTCCAGATGTTTTTGTAACCACTGGCACTTACACATTCAAGATTTTACCTTGGAACTTAAAGTGGAAAAAAAAAAATAAATAAATTTAAGTTGCAGGGTTGACACAACGGGACTTCGAGTGAGTGTTACAGAAGCTCTGGCAGCAGAGTATCACTGCACAATGGGGATGACAGCCAAATCAGTTGAAATTAGTTTGGATTTTTATCGATGCAGTCGCTAAACCAGGAGTGTCAAACTCATTTTAGTTCAGGTTCCACATTCAGCCCAATCTGATCTCGAGGGCCGGACCAGTAAAATCATAACATAATAACCTATAAATAACGGAGAAAAAATGCAAAACGAGAAACAAAGCGACAAAAACAAATTACAAAAGTCTGACAAAAACCAACAAAAACAAGACAAAACAATACAACAATAAGACACAAAACAACAAAAGCGAGAAATAAATTGACAAAAACATGTGACAAACAACAAAAGCCAGACAAAATATTACAAAAATGACAAAAGCGAGAAACAAAATGACCAAAAATGAGACAAACAACACGAAACAAAACAAAGATACAAAAAAATTTGACAAAAAAGTTACAAAGCGACAAAAAATGACAAAAGTGAGAAACAAAACAACCAAAAAATAGACAAATAACGAAAGTGAAACAAAAGAGGAAACACAAAACGACAAAAATATGAGACAAACGACAAAAGCCAGACAACAAAAAACAAGACAAAATATTACAAATATGAGACACAAAATGACAAAAGAACAATGAACAATCTAGTATTTTACTTTCTGATCCAATCAACTTGTCATGGTCTAGAAATGATTTTAAATTTATAGTTTTACTAATTTACAATCTGCAGTTAATGTCTTCTCTGGAATTTTTACCCTTTGAGGGCCGGATTGGACCCTCTGGAGGGCCGGGTTTGGCCCGCGGGCCTCATGTTGGACACCCCTGCTCTAAACCTTCTGTTGCTCAGTAGTTTGTGTTGGACGACGCACTTTGGGTTTGAAATTTTAGCTCTGAGGAAAGGCTGTTGAGTGAACTGTAAAGAACTTCTGTAAATGCTATCTGTTTTTTCCAGAATTAGAAAGCAACCTTGGACTTTACTCAGACAGACTGACAAGACAGTTCATGGTGCAACCTTCAGAAACACACCAGCAGTAATGGAAACCCAGAGCTACTAGTTAGGTCACGTTTAGACAGAAACTGTGCAATACGTTGAGGTACGGTGGAAGGGTGAGGCAAACATTTCACTAAAATACTAACTCACTGTTAACACAAACAGAAACACCGAGCACAGCAGACACAGGTTTGTGATGATGATGTGTTTGGATGGAGCTCAGACTATAGAAGCTGCTGGAAACAGTCAGATCACAACAGACTGGTGGAAAACAGCTGCACAGAAAAGTCCCCCAACAGTATCTGTGTTATTTAGAGTGACGGTTACTTCACTTTAGTCACTCTGCTCTGAATGTTCCATTCACATTTCCTGGAAGAAACCACCCAACAAGGACCCTCCAGATAAAATGCAATGGATGAGAGATTAAATTATGGTCCGCTGACCTGTTTCTAAAGGAATTATTTCCTGGACAAAACTTCCTCTCTCCTGTTTTGTTATTGTGGTGGCTGTCAGCTGACTGACAGGATGCAACACTGATGTGAAAACGCTCAGCAAAAAACACAATGAAGCAAGAAAGAAGTTTGCACAAGTTTACTGTGATGAATCTAAGCTGCAGCTCGTCCTCACAGAAAGCAGAGAAACTGATATCTGGAACTGTGCTGAGTCTGCAAACAGCAGCTAGAAGAATACAGTAGAGGTTGATGGTGTTAAAAAAAAAAAAAACACCATTATCATTTAAAATGTACGATGCTATAAAGTTGAAAGGTTTTGTCCAGAAACTGGTTCTTCAGCTGCATGATAGCTGGTCTCAAAGGTTTAAGATAAAGCTAGAGTGTTGACGTGGAGTAATAAAGCTGTTACTAACAATAGGATAACACTGGGAGGAACAGGATGTTGTGCATACAATAATAACAATGGGACAATAAGCAATAAAAAAATGCTTAACTGTTGCAGATTGACCTAAATGTTGAGCTGACTTGATGGATGTAAAACTGTGTTGTTATTCACTATGATGACGACTAAATAATTTATTTTTCTTCAAGATTTTTAAAATTAAAATGGTCTTAAAATACATTGTAATATTACAAGCTGTTTTGTCTCATCTGAAAACATCACATCTTAACTCCAGAAGTATTCTGACATTCTTCTCAGAAACATTACAGCTTAATTCTTGAATGTTGCAACAACGTTTTTCACAATGTATTAGATTATTATCTAGAATCTGAGAGCTCGTGTCTTTCCCTCTGGCAGAATCTGGCATCTGGCCCTCCTCCCGTTCAAACAGACTTTCTCATGGTCTACCTGTGAACGGGCCAACAGTCACAGCTGTTTATCTCATATGTTTGGTGAGTTGACTGAGGCACTTTCATAAACAAACAAGATGGCCGTTGTTTATGTAGGATGGTCTTTTGAGTCCGCTACTGTGTCATTATCGTACATTTTGTCTAAAAGAAGAACAATCAGCTGCACTTGCACCTGTTTATAGTCGTTTTTCACTCAGCTCGTCGTGTGTTTCGTTGCTCTGATTGGGTAAATTCCCGTCTAATTGCGTCCAGAGGTATTTCAGGCTGCACACATTTTGATTTTCATAAATTTTGACATAAAAATGAACTGAGAGGTTTCACACTAATTTGCATTTGTCTGATGATGCCATGCTAGAGTATTAAAATAAAGATAAATTAATGCAAGTTCATGGACTGTCAGCAAAATTTTTGAAATATATATATATATATCTATCTATATCTATCTATATCTATATCTATATATATATATATATATATATATATATATATAGACATAGATGTGAAACGCAAATAACACATTAAAAAATAATAGACATTAATCCACAGCAACCCTGTGATTAATCTGATTTAAAAAGTTAATTGTATGACAGCACTAATATTTTTTTGTTTTTCTTGTTAATTGACTTTTTTTTATGTATTATTCTCAAAACATTAACAAAGCTGTCACTGATATTCAAAAACTTAGAAGCATCTTTGGATACAGCTTTTGGAAAGCCAAAGCTGGATAGGCATTTAGTTTACCTGTGTGGTCCCAATCTTTACCCCCCGTTCTTGTACATTTCAGCAATTTCAGGGAAAAAAACTGCAAACTACTGACTGGACACCAAACATCAGTCAGGAACAGCTGGAGACTCACTGGTGAATGCCGATATATTAAGTAAAATATCTGTACTATGTAGAGCTACATGTTTTTCCAGTGTTGGCAACACCTTGGAAACATGTAAATAATAATGCGAAAACTAAATTATAGTGTAGGCATTATAATTGTCATATTGCACAGAAGACACGTTGACTCTATGGTTGTGCTGTTTCCATTGAGGTGCGGGATTTTATACTGCAGTTGAAAAAAATGAACCCACAGTAGAGTAGCGATAAACACCCAGGAACTGTTGAATGTTCAAAACGCTATTTGCCTTGATTTGTCAGGTATTTAACAAATAATCTTACTTCATCTATGAATGGCTGCCCTAATAAATACCTATGAGACATATTTTACATTATTCAATCCGGGATTTATGTCAACACATATCAGCGTTTCCAAAAATCTATAAATGTATTCAGGTGAGGAAAATCAACTAGAAACCTTAAATAGGATGAATAAAGTCATACCACACAGCTAAAAATAACGCATGGGGAGGCAGGTGAGAGAGATGGACAGGGAGACAGGAAGAGGAAGATAAAGTTGAGTCAGCACTGTTGCTTCTGCAATCCTCTGATCAAACTGTGCTGACCGCTGACAGATAGAGCGACGGGGTACCGATAGAAAACAGAAGAGAATTACTCATCAGTTTGCAGCCACCAGTCAGTGAAGCTGCCCATCAAGTCGGGCTATTTGAGCTATTTCCAGCCCTGCCTGTCACGAACCAAAAAAGTCAGAGCTTGCAGGATCAGTCGAGCTGACGTTAAATTCTGGACCACATTTTGCATCAGACTGCAGAGGCAGTGATGCAGCTTCCTCATCGTGCTGCTACAGCATGACACGACACTTCAGAGAGGTCACGAATCAAACAGGATGTGTACGGATGCAAGTGTACATCTGTAAATCCTGCAGGTACAAAAACACCTTGCACAAGTTAACGCACGCTGACACACAGAGAACCCAAGAATCTGACCAAACAGCAAGCAGGTGGAGAAGCTCATACAAGACAGATTTACAGCGACTGAAAAACAACAAACTGGTGTCGAAGTTTTTTCAAAATGGAACTTTTTCTAATGCGACACTTCAAAATGCACACAGCAATATGCTGTGGAAACACAACAAATGATACTGTGAAGATTTGATTTCAAATACAGCTTGCTTTCTAAAAAATGGAATTCTGAGGAATCATTTGTTTGAATCAAACAATCAAGTGCCATGCCATTCAGCGTAGGCGATCATTTCTCTGCATTTAATCCGATCTTTTGCTTTCTGCATTGTGAATGTTGCCCTTTCATGTGTAGCCATGATGTCAGTCCATCTATCATTTCCATTCTCTGTCTGCCTCGTCCTCTCAGCATTAATTTTTCCAGTTGTGACGATATTTTCCAGGGTCTCTTTCATTATGATGTGTCCAAAAAAACGCTACTTGCCGTTTTCTAATTTTGTTCAGTAGCATAGAATTTGTGTTCAGTATTTTTAAAACATCTTCATTGATTATTCTGGCTGTGTAAGTAGGGCTGGGTGATAAATCGATTTTATCGATTAATTCGAGTTTGTACTTAATGTCGATTTGTTTTAATGAAAATCGATTTTCTCATCAACATCCGCCACCAACGCCTTCCCGCTGGGCTCCCGTAGTTCAGAATGCGCCCCCCTCCCCCCCACGCTTGATACACAAACAACATGGCGGCTAGCGGTGCAGATCTAAAGACACGTGTCCACTAGATGCTATTTTCCCGCAGGGCAACGCACCACATCTGAAAATCACACCGACAGCGGTCACTAGCGAACCACAACATGGTCACATGACAGCACTGAGCAACAGCAGGCCGCTACGTGGTCACATGACCGAGCTTTCAGCTGGACAGTCCTGCAGACAAGTCGGATAAACACAGCGGCTCGGCCGCAAATTTTCCCTTTTATTTCAAAAACACGTCACCGAAAAGTATTTCTGAAAGAATTTGAAGCGAGAAATAATCTGTGCAGCAGCTAAATCTGTCCTTGTTTTAGGTCACTGACGTCTAGTTTAGAAGTTTGAGGACAGTTTCATGATGCCTGGAATCTCTGCACGCCGCATGTAATTTGCATAAAGTAGAAGTCCAGTCTACTTTATGCAAATGAGCTGCAGCCCTCTCCAGGTAAACACACCTGATCACAGCTGGAAACGCACCAACCGGACCAGTATCCCACATGCAGCGCATTTCCAGCTGTGATCCGGTGTGTTTACCTGGAGAGGACTGCAGCTCATTTGCATAAAGTAGACTGGACTTCGGTGTGCAGAGATTAGGGTAAAAAAAAACAACGGGATTTTTTGTGAAAAAATCAGAGATTTTTTTTAGGCCATATGGCCCAGCCCTACGTGTAAGATATACGTAGCATGCGTCTGGAAAATCACATCTCTGCTGCAGTGATTCTGTTTGACATTGTATTAGTATATTTTTCATTTTCGTAAATGCTGTTCTTTGCTGTTTCTTTGAATAGGTGACTGAATTCCTGCTTAAATGTGAATATTTTCAGGTTTCTTTCCACTTCTATGACAGTAAACTGAAGATCTTTGGGTTCTAGATGAAACAAGACATTTGCAGATGTCATCTTGGGCTTTGGCAAACACAAATCAACATAATTTCCTGACCTTTTACAGGTCAAACAACTGAAGTCGAACCAAAATATCTGTTGGACGATACTACAGACCTCTTATTAGAGTTTATGTTGTCCAATATACATCAATAAAAAAACTTTTTTCAACAGTGCAAAACACAGAAGGAGGGAATTTAGAATCGGTGTCAACACATAGTTTATCCAGCAGCTCCAACTCCACAACTCTCTTGTTCACAATACTGTCAGCACAATTTCTAGACCTCACAGCTGAGCAGACAGCGGTGTTTTCATGGAAAATCACCAAGTAGTTTGTGAAATACATTGGTGGAAAATTAATTAACACTATCAGCCAAAAGATCAAAATTTCTTTCTACCTATAATCTATATCAGCCATAAAAACCCAGCAATGGTTGGCCTCCACAAACAATTAATCAATTAATCAATATTCACAAGCAGGAGTTCTAGTTTAGGCAGAGCCCACTGCTCCCGGTCTTTATGCTAAGCTAAGCTAACCCTGAGGAACGTCTATCATCTCAATTAACTCTCAGCAAATCAGAAAATAAGCCTATTTTCTACTAAAAGGCAGGAATGTCCCAATCCAGTGTTGAAGATGTGGATCAGGACCAATCAAAGCATTTTTTTAACTGATCAATATCAGCATTATTGTCCACTAACCTAAGTCCAATCCTTTTACGTCTGGTGCCAAAAAAAGGAGAACACAGTTTGTTGTAGGACATAAAAGGAGTCCAATTATATTATCTGTAATATGATCATTTAAACAGAACTGCAATCAATAAAACCAATATGATAGAGCACCTGAAAAAAAAGTCTGAAGCAACAGCTGTACCAAAGCAACACAGACGAGACGATACTTTTGAAAGGGAAGAGAAATTCCCTTGTGACAGATGACAAAGCCAACCAGATTACAGAGATAGTAACTGAATCTGTTGCACTGGATGAGCATTCAGTGCATCAATGTGGTAGAAAATGCAGGTTTTCTCTATCTTTTAGAGCTTTACTATGGAAAGCAGCAAATTCATCTCTGCTTACACATGATTCAAATCAAAACAACATTTTTACGCAGTGTCTGACCTTTACAATGAGGTTCCCGACCACCTATGAGGTTTTTTTAATCAGATGTGATTGATGATGGATTTATCAAATTGAAGAGAAATTGAAATTTCTGTCGTTCATTTTTAGTATACAAGCTTTACGACAACTCTGCACCAAGGGAAAAATGTCAAAGTTATTACTGCACCACTATGAAGTTGAACTGTGCTAGTATTTGCCATTTTGAACACTCTAGTCCAACTACTATACACAGTACTAAATGGAATTGTTTTTGTTATTCTGAAAATAAAAAAAGGATTAAGGAAATAAATTGACACAGGCATTTTTTTCCATTATTAAGCATCTACATTTGACTGATTTTAATCATTTTATTGTGCTTGAAGTATGCATTATGCAACTGTACTGTCTAAGAAAAAAGTATTGGTCTGGGACTCAGTATCAGCAGATACCTGAAATTAAAGAACTCTGATCAGATCAGGGGCAGCTGATAGTCACATTCCTACAAAATGGGTTTTATTTTATTGGCCATTTATTTGAAGGTAAAAACCACAGTGAGTGCACCTAAAACGTTGTTAATCTCTCTCTGAGCAGTAAAACCATGTGCATGCTTTAGATACAGCAGCAGAGGCACTGTGATGTATTTCTCCTTCACTTTATGGTGAACGCTGCTGTACTTTTGGTGATGGATGGCTGCTTGTGGAACACACGTTAGTTTTATGTCTGTTCAGTCCACACGCTACAAGTATCACTTCCTGTGCAACAAGCGTAGAGCAGCACGCTGAGTGCAAACGGAAAATCGCACTACCCATTTCAGATACGATCAGTTTGCTGCAGAGCACAAAAAGTGTTTGTTGATTTGTTAGCATTATCAAAACATTACTCACCGTGGGGACGTATTCAGAGGGAAACTTGTTGGTGGTATAAGAGATAAGCAGGCAGGTCTTTCCCACTGCACCATCGCCAACCACCACACACTTTATAGTCTGCATCTGTGGTGGAGGAAGACAGGAAATTAAAGGCAAAACTGAGACATCTGACGAGGAATGACTTTAAACATAGCTGAAAAGATCTAATTATGCAGGTTTCAAACATATAAATGTGCATATTATAACTAATCTATTCAAAAACACACAAATACTATTAACCAACTGAACCACAAACCCCAAAGAAAGGGAAAAAATTGCCAATTTACAGCATTCACTAGCCAAAAACTGAAGAACTTTTCACTAGCTCTTCATCTACTCCTCTATGTTGTTCTTTTAATTTGGAAAACTGAACCAAATCTATGCTTAAAGTCAGATTTTAAGCAAAATCACAATTTTTAAATACCTCATTTTAAACAAATGCCAAAAATAAAGTGTTTGCTATGACCAATTTTGTGAAAAACTAAATTTCTGAGCTCCTTAGTGACTCAGCTACAACCAAAGGTCACTCTGGAAATTTTAGACTGAACTGCAGGCTGTGTTTACACAGAGCTGGGAGGTGACGGATACAGAAACCAAAACCACTTAATATAAAAAAAAAGTTGGGGTTTCAGAGGGTTAATCATTTGCTGGTATATCATCATAATTATTGAGAATTTTTGTCACTGTAAATGCTATGTATATAATATTATAATAATACCAATAATATACAAATATTAAAAACATAAAAATTACAAGAATTTCAATGTTACACCTTCATAAATGCAAAGAGATTTATAATTGTTCTGGATAATTTGAAGACTTTTTAAGGTTGTTTTTACATAGCTGGGCAGACTAAAATGGGAAGCGCTGAATCCTGTAACAGAAAATGTGGTGAAATTGCTTTTTTTTACATAGGTAATATGAAACTCCTCATTTTACACTCAACTGTGCCCCGACTAACTGAGCCAGCAGCCTGTGTTGTGCAGTTTCTCTGCTCTATTTAATATCTGACAACATTTCTCAAATCACCAGATACGATTTGCAGATTTAAAGAAACAGAGCAGAATTACTGCAAATGACACTTAATTGCTTTAAGATTAAAACATATTACCTCACTGTTGTCAGTAGTGGTGAAAGGATTACTTGATTAATCTACAGACGACTGATAGAAAGTTTGGTTTTATTATTAATTTGTGGAAAAAAATCAAATGTGTCCCAAAATGTGAAAATTTATGTGTTTTCTCATATTTCCGTGGTATTACACTGAGCGTACCTGGGGTTTTGGTTGTGCAAAATGTATGATTTTTTTTTTAACTACTTTGGAACTATTACTGAAGAAAATAGCGGGCAGGTTGATTTAAAATAGAAATGAAACACAAAAGCAGATAATCAATCGTCTGTAGGTTAATCAAGTAATCCTTTCACCACTACTTGTATGTAAAGTCTATCTATCTATCTATCTATCTATCTATAGTCTATCTATCTGTAGTCTATCTATTTATCTATCTATCTATAGTCTATCTATCTATCTATCTATCGTCTGTCTATCTATCTATCGTTTATCTATCTACCTATCTATAATCTATCTGTCTATTGTTTATCTATCTACTTATCTATAATCTATCTATCTATCATCTATCTATCTATCGTTTATCTATCTACCTATCTATAATCTATCTATCTATCATCTATGTGTCTATTGTTTATCTATCTACCTATCTATAATCTATCTACCGACCTATCTATAGTTTATCTATCTATCTATACTAGTCAGTCTATCTACCTATTTATAGCCTATTTATCTATGTATCTATCTATAGTCTATCTACCTACCTACCTACCTATCTATCTATCTACCTACCTATCTATAGTCTAACTGTAGTCTGGATGGATGGATGGATGGATGGATGGATGGATGGATGGATGGACGGATAGACTTTACACACAAGTAGTGGTGAAAGGATTACTTGATCAATGCAAGGCACTACAGATTGAGAATTTCTAAACGACTGTCGACAAATTAACCTTTCCTTCCCTTCTTTTCAGTGTCTTATTTGTTTGGGCTGCATGTAAACAACCTGCAGCTTCCAGCCCATGTGTTTCAGGTGTCAGGCTGAGTCAATGGAAACAGTGGCAGCGCTATAAAACAGTGTTTAGTCCATACTGGCTGGAGAACCTGTGATCAACCAGATGTTGAGCAGCTTGCATATCCAGGCTGCTGCTTTATTAAAAGGGACAATGGTAAAAGACATCAGCTGCCACTTCATCACTGACTCTTTGTTTGGGGGAATTTAGCAGCGGCAGCAGTTGGGGACAAGGTAAGCGGTGTCTGCAGAGACGATGACACCAGATAGAGGATTCATTCCTCAGTGATAATCCACAGACACAAGCAGACAATTATGGACGGACGACGCCGTCTTTCCCATGCGCTGCTGTTTCTTGTACACAACATTATCTGCATCAAGGTAGTCCAGCAGCTTTTAGAGATGCAGCAAATGATTACTTCACATATTTGCATATTTAGTCCACAGTGTAAAAAAACTATATCTCTATCTCTCTCTCTATGTAGGTAGGTATATTATTATAAATATTATGTCAATAGGCTACTATTTATATTACTTATTTATTAGATTAGTATTATTGTTTTAGTAGGACAGAAGCCCGAGTACTGGATTTTGTTCCTCATGTTCTTTATGCTGTGAATGACAATGAAGTATCTATCTATCTATCTATCTATAGTCTATGTATCCAACTATAGTCTATCATCTATCGATCATCTATCTATAGTCTATCCATCAATCAATCTATCTATCTATCTATCTATCTATTGTTTCATCTATCTATAGTCAGTCTAGCTATCTATCTATCTATCTATCTATTTATCTATCTATCATCTATGTATCAACTATAGTCTATCATCTATCGATCATCTATCTATAGTCTATCCATCAATCAATCTATCTATCTATCTATCTATTGTTTCATCTATCTATAGTCAGTCTATCTATCTATCTATCTATTTATCTATCTATTGTCTATGTATCAACTATAGTCTATCATCTATCTATAGTCTATCTACCTACCTATCTATCTATAGTCTATCCATCAATCTATCTATAGCCTATCTATCATCAATCTAGCTATCTATCTATCTATCTATCTATCTATCTATCTATCTATCTATCTATCTATCAATAGTCTATCTATCTATGTGGTTATTGGTCAATTAACTGATTGTCTTGGCTGCAATTAACTTTTAAGTTTGATGTGCATCCAGATAAATAAATAAATAAATCTTTACAACTTGAGGAAAATTGAACACAAGAACATATTTTGTAATAACACATAATAATATATTAAACATAATCCAGTTATAATAACTGGATTAAATCAATTTTCTTTAAGGTGCTGCCTACAGGAAACTAGAAAAACGTTCCTTCATTCAACAGTGTTGTCGGTTTAATCAAAATGACACAACACATAGGTGATTCAGCTTTAGTCCCTTAAGTGTGTACAAACTTGTAATAATAATGATTTCTCAGTTTCTATGTTTTTGAGCTCTGAATGGTTTAACATCCAACCAGTTTCTCCGAAGTGACACTGTGCTTTTCAGTCACTTCCGCATACAAAGCCATGGCAGAAACTTAGAAAAGCATACTTTCATCACGGGCCAAACCGTCAGCTAGTCAGTTCCTGTAAATTTAGAGTATTTACAGCATAAAATAAATACCTGTTGACAGTTTGTAAGAGCTACTAGACGTTCAATGTTGAAAAGCTTACTCCTGCGAGGCGAGCTAACTGTCCAGCTAAGCTGGTCGGTAGCTAACTGAAGTTACATCCGCCGGACCCCCACCCACAACGAAAAACACCGTTTAAAGTTATTTTAAAACACGTATAAGTACAAAACAACACGTCAGGGTGGTGAATGTAAACGTATAAGTAAGAGTCGGTGCCACATCTGCTCTGAATCGCAGTAAAAACCCAACCGGTAACTTTCGGCGGAGATTTCAGAGCAGAGCTAACCCGAAGTTAGCTGAAGGAAACGGTTTGTTTTGACAGCTGCCGGTGAGCCCAGTTTATCTGTCAGCGGACCAACCGAAGCGCATTTAACACAGAAACACGTCCCCTGAGTTGTACCGATGTTTCTCTGACGATGTTTCGCCGTTTTTCGTGGGTAAATCACAGTTTGGGTCACTGACAGGACCTACCTTTCTGCTCACCGCCGCCGGAGTGCTGCTAATGTGGTGCTGCGTTCAGGTGCTTCCCGTAAATGTCCACGGAAATGTGACGTGCTGTGTTCACGTTCTTAAAGGTGTGTCGGTCATTGCAATGTTAACTTTCGGTTCAGTTCAGTTTGGTTTTGTTTATATAGCGCCAGTTCACACCTGCTTATGGAAATTTACACAGAAAGATGAAGACGTTACAATGTTTTTAAAAAGTAATTGATTGCTATATTGAGGAAACTTAGATGGATTCTTTAAAATGTTAAATACAATTTTAAAGAAATAATAGATCTTAAAATTTCATTTAAGAACAGAACAAAGAATTTGTAATATTTTGTCTTGTTTTTGTTGTTTTTTCTCTGATTTTTGTCGTTTGTCTCATGTTTTTGTTGTTTTGTTTCTGGTTTTTGTCATTTTGTTTCCTTTTTGTCTCAGTTGTTTTTTTTATAATATTCTTGTCATTTTGTGTTATTCATCATTTTGTGCTTTTTTTTGTCTCCCTTGTGTTGTCTACTTTTTTGTTGTTTTGTTTCTCACTTTTGTCATTTTTTGTCTTGTATTTGTCATTTTGTCCATTTTTTGGCACTTGATTACTTTTTTGTCTAATTTTTGTCTCTTTTTGTTTTGTTTGGTTGGGGTTTGTTGCATTTTTTTGTCGTTTCATTTCTTGATTTTATTTTTTATGTCTCATTTTTGTCTGGCTTGCATTTTTTGTCTTATTTTTGTTATTTTGTCTTTTGCTTCATTCTTTGTTTTGTGTCTCGTTTTCGTCATTTTGTGTTTTTTTTGTCTTGCTTGTGTTGTGTTGTCTATGTTTTTGTCATTTTGTTTCTCGCTTTTGTCAGTTTTGGTCTTGTTTGTGTCATTTGTGTAATTTTTTTCCTCATTTTTGTCATTAACTTTTTTGTCTTTCTGTAACAGTTTTTGTCAGATTCTTTGCCTCATTTTTCGTCGTTTTGTGACTCGTCTTTGTCATTTTGCAACTCGTTTTTGTAATATTTTGTCTTGTGTTTGTTGTTTTTTTTGTCTTTTCTTGTCTGACTTTTGTCGTTTTGATCATAAAATTGTTTTGTGCCTTTGTAGAAGCACAACAATGTAACACGGGCCACATTAAAAGAGAAAAGAAAGTGTGGAGTAAAGTTCACTAAAAATTAACAACAATAGTTCATAAAATAATAATAAAAATTCATCTAAATGTTGAACTAAACATTGTCATGGAGTGAGAGGTTTATGCTTTTTTAGGGTCATTTTTTATGACCAGTTTTTAGAGCCACATTGAGCTGAGTCCAGTAAAGAAATGTAATCAAGCCAGAGTGCTGTTGTTCTCCCATAGCAGAACGATAATAAAGTGCCTCTGTACTCCAACACTCCACTGGCCTGTATGTCTGGATCACACCCAGATTTACCTACACGTAGCTAAATGTACCATTTCTTAAGTCTGACCAAATGAGATAAGATCTACTTTATTCATCCCGGAGGAAATTATTTTTGCCACAGTACGATACAATGAACAATAAACAAAGGTTAGTGGATTATGCACAATTAGTTAAATTAGTAGTAAAGTAGACATAAAAAAGAATACAAAGTACAAAATGCAGTGTCTAAAAGTGTTTGTGTGAAGTGTCTAGAAAAAATAAGAAAATAGAATATAAAAGATAACACAAGTACAACATGTAAACTGTGTACAAATAACAAGAATATATATGTGTGTATATATGTGTATATATACACACACACACACGCACACACACACACATATATATAACACTAATTTTATTAAATTCTAGTTTATTTTTTTCTATATTTGGTTTTGTATTTATTTTTTACTTTTTTTCTATATTTGGGTCTTGCAGGCTTAACAAGTCAGAGTGAACAGATGTATTGCTCTAGAAATATTGCACTTGAACAATGATCATACAGATTATGAGTCTATTAGGAAAGAGTCCGATGATATTTTACATGGAAAAGTTTGTTGATTATGTATCCTTTCTGCAGAAGGGAGAGGAATTGTACAGTCTGATTGTCTCAGGTAGGAAGGACCTCCTGTGGCATTCTGTGGTGCACCTCAGTGGTCTAACTAGGGTTGTCCATGATGCTGAGCAGCTTCCTCAGCATCCTCCTCTCTCAGACCTCCACCACAGACTCCAGTTCAACCCCCAGGACAGAGCCAGCTCTCCTGATGAGCTTGTTGAGTCTGGTAGTGTCAGCTGTCTTCAGCATGCTGTCCCGGTACAGAAGATGATGCTGGAGACCACCGAATTAGAAAACATCTGCAGACATTGAACAATCTGAGCCTCCTGAGAAAGTCCAGCCGGCTCTGACCCTTCTGTACCACCAAAGCCAGAGCTGACTCACTCTTGGTGCTATTTGTGTCGGCTACCTGCAGCCTTGTCTTGTATAGCCAGACTGCTGATACAGCGCTGTGTAGAATGGTCTGGCTGCACCTCATTATCATCCAGCTATAGAGGAGAAAAAGCTCTGACATGTGTACATCTTTAAACCATTCTCTAAGGAGAGGTGTTCCCTAAAGAGTACTCTAAATAGTCATGTGGTTTGATTTGTTGGAACATTTGCACACATGAAAGCGTCATTAAAATGGATAAATCAGAACGTTTTACATCCTGCTCTGGTTTAGGAAAATCTATGAAGCACAAGTAAGCCTGCAGTCTGACAGCGAAGCATAGCATGCTAGCATAAAATGATGCATTAATGTCTTTAAAGTATGATGGGGTTTGGTCATCACGAGCTTTAGATGTGAGGAGACTTCTCTATACTCTATATTGGATTTTACAGGGAGACAGTAAAGAGAACCCAATATGAGAGAAATATGATCTCTTTTGCTGGTTTCTGTCAGAACTCTGCTGCAGCATTTTGGATCAGCGGGAGGTTTTTAGAGAGTTAATGGGACGTCCTAGTTAGTCTAGAACAGAGGTGTCAAACTCATCTTAGTTCAGGTTCCACATTCAGCCCAATTTGATCTCAAGTGACCAGTAAAATCACAGCATAATAACCTATAATTAACCACAACTCCAGATTTTTCCTCGT
This sequence comes from Amphiprion ocellaris, assembly GCF_022539595.1. Taxonomy (NCBI): domain Eukaryota; kingdom Metazoa; phylum Chordata; class Actinopteri; family Pomacentridae; genus Amphiprion; species Amphiprion ocellaris. The sequence goes on along the minus strand of NC_072780.1, from coordinate 375,260 downwards.
TTTAGTGCAAAAAAGTACATTCTGAAAATGTTCACATTCAAGGAATTATCTTTTTACAAAACATTATGAACGACCACCTGAAATTTTTAAAGAAAAATAAATTATATTTCAACAATATTATGCCTCAGTTTATCATTTCCACATCACAACTTCCAGATCACAGAATGTCTACAAAGGAACACAACATTTAGTCACAGATACCTGGGACTGAATAATATAGTACTTTGTTTTAAGTCAGACAAAAAAGACAAAAAACAAGACAAAATATTACAAAAATGAGACAAAATGACAAACAAGAGACAAACAACACGAAATGAAACAAAAAAAGACAAAGAAATAGATTTTAAAAATTTACAAAGCAACAAAAAAATTGACAAAAAATGACAATAAGGGAACAAATTGACACAAAAATAGACAAAAAACACAAGCGAGACAAAAAGGAAAAACAAAACAACAAAAACAGAGAAAAATGACAAAAATCGGACCAAAAAAGGACAAAAAACAAGAAAAACAAGACATTAAAAAAATGTGACACAAAGTGACAAAAATGAGACAAACTACATGAACGTAAAACAGAAACAGACAAAATATTAGACCAAAAAGTTACGAGGCGACAAAAAATGGACACAAATGAGACAAAAAATGAGAAAACAACAAAAAATAGACAAAAAACACAAGCGACACAAAAATGAGAAACAAAACCACAAAAGTCAGACAAAAAAAGACAAAAAACAACAAAAACAATTACTTTAAATTTATAGTTTTACTAATTTACAATCTGTAGTTAATGTCTTCTCTGGATTTTTTTACACTTTACAAAATCATCCCGCGGGCCGGATCGGACCCTTTAGTGGGCCGGTTTTGGCTCGTGGGCTGCATGTTTGACACCTCTGGTCTAAAATATACAAATACATGGACTCGTTTAAAAACTACTTTTCCTTACGTGGTGAGAGATGATCAGGTTCTCTGGAGAGCGAGTAAGTGAATGTTGAGCTCTAAAAACGGACATAAATGTGTGTTTCCAAACTCAGCAGTGAACCTCTATGCTGAAAACCACAGCATAAAAAGATATTTTATACAATAATGTGCTTCTGATGCCACATAGCCGTTTTTATATGTGTTTAGTTTTAATGTTTTTCTATATTTCAGAAAGCAGCATGTCAGTGTTAGTGTTTTCCTGCTTTAACATGTTGAGAATGCTTCCAGCACATAAAGTCAGGTCCAGAAAAAAAATGTTTTCCTAATTTGTTGTGGGGGAACCTGACTAGACACATTTCAAACAGTCCCTGAAGGCAACATCTGTTGCTTCATTTACCATTTAGAGGTGTCATGTGGAGCTACTTCATTTTTTAAACAGATATTTAGGTTCACATGCCACTGAATTCATGACATGATGACCATCATTGTGTTTGAATCCTACAGACTGAGGGATGGAGAAGTTTCTGAGCAGCCAGCAGAGGGAGATGAAGCTCAGACTGCTGGTGTTTTTGAGGTTACTGCATTGTTTACAGTGCAGTGCTATTTTAGATGCTTTAACACCATCCTAGAGTGTCACAATGTTCATCTCTTCTGTCCTCAGTGTGCCCTGTCGTCCTCCTCTATGTCCCTTCTCCTCTAATGCTTAAAAATTAGAGGAAAATAGCTTTAAATTCATGTTACCCTGCATATCATCAATTCAGTCTACAATATTTGGTATTTTTGGGAAACATGGGATATTAAATGAAATTTAAAACATACACTACCAGTCAAAAGTTTAGACACATTTTCTCATTCAATGTTTTTTATTTAATGATCTTATACATTGGAGATTAAAACCGAAGACATCAAAACTATAAAAGAAAACATATGGAATTATGTTATAAACAAAAAAAGTGTTAATCTCCAGTATTAATTTACAATGTATAAAATAGTACAAATAAATTTAAAAAAAAACACTGAATGAGAACTGTACAATGCTTTTGAGTCTACTCCTTATGGCAAATTATATACATTTTATTCAATATAAGCTGTATTTCAGGCTATGCAGATGTATGATGTGAGGTAACATGTTTGCTGCATACTACAAAATGCAGGAATTCATAAAGTTTTTCTGATTCTTGTTCTACTGGGTTTAAACCTGCTGGTTGGTCAGAGCATTTCTGTACGGAGTTTATGGAGCCACAAACTTTGTCTGCATGTGGACGTCTACAGAGGAACTCTCCTGGACTGGAGCAGATGATGACGTTTACGTCATACAGACCCTCCTGTGCTAGTAGACAAGTATTGTACTGGTATTGTACTACTTTCCAGTACACTTGAATTCCACTGCAAGGACTCCATCACATACATGCACAGTAGGTTGGTATCTACATACTCCATTTATGCACACCCTGCCCTCAAAGCGTAGTTACGTATTTGAGGACCAGTTTGCCAGACAGCACTACCGCTGTATCCTGTTGCTGTACTTCCAGGTACTTCTGATGCTTCACATTTCAACACTGGCCCTGACAACCTCATTTCTTCAGTTGATGCATGTTTCATAAAAATAAACAACAAAAAAATCAAAATGTTTGTTTGATTTTAATATAAAGTAAAATCAAAGTTTTTAGTGCTTAAATATCATTGTTGCTATTTTCAATGTGCCCGTAAAAAAGTTCCAGTAAAATTGATCTAGAAGCACCACTGGAAAGAGTCATTGCTAACAAGCTTGGAATCATCAGACAGCTGCTTTTCAACCAGAGAAGAAAACACAGTACGATTCCACAGTGGTCACAGTGGTGAAATAATTATTTCCAAGGCTGTGTGTTGCAGTGAAAAATGAGCCACCAGTGAGGAAAAATATGAGAGGAGGAAGTAAAACTGCACAGAAACTGCTGAGTTCGGAGTGCTATGAGGAACCTGTGTACTGTGTGTTTAATAGGGATGAATGTGTTTGTTCTGGATGGCCTGGCCAGCGGTGATGTGCTGGAAGCGGGGGGGGAAAGGCTAGTCGACCTTCGCTGGTAACGTAGCAGAAAATGAGATAATTACAATGCAAGCCACTTCTCCATGACCCTCTCCCTCCGGATGGCCTCTCTGTTCCTCACTTCACAAGCATTTCGTCACACTTTGATCTCCTCACTGCTCGTTTTTTTCCCTCTTTGTTGCTTTCTCCTGCTCTCTCTCTCTCTCTGTATGTATTTGTGTCTATCAGTCGCTCACCCGTGGCTAAGGGGATGGATGTCAATGACGTTGTGCTGCTTGTCTCCCAAACATAATCACATTAAACTCGGGAATTTAATTATAGATTATCTCACACACTCACACGCATGCACTCACACATAGGCTCATGCAGAGGCGTGCACACAGGTGGACATGCGCACCTGCCTGTGCACAGAAATACATGAAGTGCCATGCTGAGAAAACACTCACACATGCAGGCAGAGACACTTCATCCTGCACAGCTGTAACACACACACACACACACACACACACACACACACACACACACACACACACACACACACACACACACACACACACACACACACACACACACACACACACACACCGAGCACAAAGTGGCTTCACCCTTTTGCCCTGTCAATGTGTATCAGTGTCACCCTCCAGTCGGCATTAACAACTTCAGCAGTCTGTTTTTAGAGCAGCAAGGATGCAGCTCCACACGATTCTGCAGCGAACAGAGGAGGTTCAATGAAATTAGTCACCGCTGTACAGGAAACATTTGCATTTTTTTGTAAACTCTGGTTTTGCAGCAACGACCCAACAGGATCGAAGCACAGGAATTTACAGGAGAATAGTGTGTGTCTGCTGATATGTGCTCTAGGTTTGGTTGAAGGTGTCATCGGATCATGTGTGATTCATTTGTAATTTAAAAAACAAAAACGTAGAACTGTTCTTTCATTCAAACTAAAACTGAAAAGCAGTTTCAGGTGTGACTATCAAAATAAATCACTCAAACACAATCTATTTTTGCTTGTTGACAATTTTTTTTGCCATTTATCATTTGGAAAACCAAAAATGGAAGTCATGTTGGGTTTTTGTATGTCAGTTTTGCATCACTTTCTAAATGAAAAATGGAAAACCCAAACTGAAAAAAAACCAATTCAAATTCAGATTTTTTTTTTGTCTGCATTTGTTCTCATTGTTTAACTCCACAAAAGAGGTGCCAACATTGTATGAGATTGATGCATATTTTAGTCTTGCAGCCAAATATTTTAATATTTAGTGCATGTGTGTGACCATCACCAGCCCTCCATGAAAGCTAAGCAGATATTCTTTATTAGAATTCCCTATGATGAGCCAGGGAGGGCAGTGCTACACCTCAGTGATGTGTGGGGGAAACAAAGACTGGACAGGATGAACAGGACGAACAGGATGAAAAGGGATAGAAAATAACAGGTGGTGCTATGGCAATTAAAGATTGTAAGGTGGTGTGTTATTCCCAACTACTAACTGTCCATCAATTAAAAAAATTTGAAAAAAGAAAAGAAAACCAAACCAACACAAAAGAAAAAGAGATCCAATAAATAAATAATTAAACAAACGGTACTGAGCACCATAATTGTGGATGTCTTGATAGTATAGAATAGAATAGAATAGGCCAGAAGAGGATACTAGTGAAAGAGAGAATAAGTTTAGGGTAGAGACTCTGGAGAGATTCTCAGCACATTCTGGTGGGTCCCATCATTCGCTGACAATGGGACTCGGCAGTAGCTGGTGAGACCTGATCAAACATGCAAGTGTGAAGAACCCCGAAGCCCAGAACAGCAATCACGGCAAGGCAGAGGACGAGCAGCCAGGCAGGAGAGGAGGGACGAGGAGGGAAGCAGAGCAGGAAGGGACAGGGGAGCGACGGGAGGGCCGACCCACCCCAAACCCCAGGGCCAGCCAGGGCGCCCCAGAAGAGACCAGCCGCCGCCACCCCCAAGGCCCCGGGAGAGCGCACAGACCCAGCAGACCCAGGGCTCAAAGGGAGAGACACCGGGGACACCCACCCCTAGGCAGAGGGGCCCGAGCCACGCCGGCCCCGCAGAGCCAGAGAGCGACCCCAAGAGCAATAGGGAAAGGACACCACCAGTGCATGCACACAGCCTTGAAGTCCATGGTGCCATCCTACTTAAAAAAGGTAGAGGATTAATAAACTGAAATAAAGCAGACAGAAGTCAGACCATACACACAGACAGAATAATAATTACAATTTTATGAGGGAAGTGGCATACGCCCACATACAAGCGGAGCCTATAGATTAATATTTATTGATTTAATAAATGGAGACCATTTTTCTTTGAAGGAGTCCAATTGTTTTTTTCTGATAGCAGATATTCTCTCAAGTGAAATGTGTTCTGTGAGGAGGTTCAGCCACTGGATGATGCTGAGGGCTTTCTTATCTTTCCAGTTAACTAAAATAGTTTTTTTGGCAATAGCGATAGCTACAAGTGTGGGTTGGATATGAATGTCTGGTAGGGCTGTTTACGTTAGATCGCCAATGAGGCAAACGTTTGGGGAATGTGGAATCCCGCAGTCCAAAATATTGGAGAGTTTCTGTGTGATCGTTACCCAGAATTGATAGACAGGTGTACAAAGCCACAGAGCGTGAAAGTAAGTGTCCGTCATGTTTTGGGTGCATTGCGTACATGTGTCTGAGCGCGAGAAGCCCATTTTATACAGTTTATATTGCGTTATATGCGTTCTGTGAAGCACCTTAAATTGAATTAATTGTAAGTTGGTGTTTTTAGTCATTTTAAATGTGTTAAAAGATTTGGATATGTCTTTTTCCCATTTTTGAGTTGATAGGTGTATAGAGTGTGTCTTTGAAAGTGAACTATAAATTTTTGAGAGATTCTTTTTATTTCTTGGAGACAATTTCACAATGTATTTGACAAATTCAGGTGACTGTAAATCCGTTGGCTGTAAAGTAGTCTGAAGCAACGGAATTCTACTTGTAATCGTCTTCTTTACCTGTAGGTATTGAAGAAAATTTCCATTTCTTATTTCAAATGTTTGGAATAAGTTTATATATGTCCTAAATGTGTTATCATCCAGAAGGTGATGGAGGTGAGTGACTCCTCTCTCTGCCCATGTGCTGAAATAAAGAGCTATTTTGTTGTTTGCAAAATCAGGGTTGTGCCAGATTGGGGAGCGTATACTGGGTTTTAATTGGGAGACTGTGATTTCCAGTGCTTTCCACCAAGCAGACAAGGTGGAAGCGATCATAGGGTTCTTGAAGCAGGAGTGATGTTTAAGGGCAGAAGTGATAAAGGGAAGATCAGAGATTTTGATCTGGTTACAATCTAACTGTTCCAGTTCCAGCCATGAGTTCTATTCTTCATGTGGATGTATCCATTTGGTGAGATATTGTATTTGGTTGGATAAATAATAATACATGAAGTTGGGAGCCTCCAGTCCCCCTTCGGATTTATTCTTCTGGAGGGTAGTCAAACTGATTTTAGCCTTTTTATTCTTTGAGTAGAATTTACCAATAGCAGAGTCTAACGATTGGAACCACTTTGATGTGGGTTTAAATGGAATCATGGAGAAGAGATAGTTGATTTTAGGTAATATTTTCATTTTGACTGTAGCTATTCGTCCCAAAAGGGAGATGGGGAGGTTGTTCCAACGCCTCAGATCATCACGGACTTTGTCCAAAAGTGGAGTGAAGTTCAGGTGAACTAATTCTGAGAGTTTGGAGGAAATATTTATGCCCAGATATCTGATGTTGCCAGTAGGAAAAGAATAATGCGAGTTTTGGACTGCGGGATTCCACGAGTTTTCTGTTAAAGGTAATATAATTGATTTTGACCAGTTGATGGAGTAGTCTGAAAGACGCGAGAAGGTTGTGATGAGGTTAAACACTTCCTTTACTGAAGTTTTGGGTTCTTGTAGATAAAGTAAAATGTCATCTGCGTATAGGTTAATTTTATGTTCAGACTCCAGAGCGCAGATACCTTTGATATCGGTGTTCTGACGTACAGCTGTTGCTAATGGTTCGATAAAGATCGCAAACAATAAGGGAGAGAGTGGGCATCCCTGTCTCGTTCCCCTTTGCAGACTGAAGCTTTGTGAAGTGATCCCATTAGTGGTGACTGTAGCCTTGGGTGAGTTGTACAGAGCTGATACCCACTGGATAAACGATTCTCCGAAGCCAAATTTGTGGAGCACAGCGAAGAGAAAGGACCAATTAACTTTGTCAAAGGCTTTTTCTGCGTCCAGTGACATAACAATAGCTTCTTTGTTGTGGCGTTGCGTCAAAGAGATTAGATTTAGAAGTCTTCTGATATTGTTGGTGGAGTGTCGGCCATTTATGAATCCTGTTTGATCACTGTGAATTATTGACGGGATGATTTTCTCCAGCCTGGAGGCGAGAGCTTTTGAGATAATCTTGATGTCGGTGTTGATCAGTGACAGAGGTCGATAGCTAGAGGGAAGCGTAGGATCTTTGTCTGGTTTCAATAATAATTTAATTGCAGCTGTATTCATGTGCAGACTGATATAACCATTATTTTTAATCTCTGTCACTGTCCTGAAGAAAAGGGGTGCTAACATTGACCAAAAATGTTTAAGAAATTCAGCAGGGAAACCATCAGGACCAGGTGCCTTGCCTGCTGGCATACTGTCTAATGCACATTGTAATTCTTTGATAGTCAATGGAGCATCTAGTATGTCTCTGTAATCTGACGTTAGTTCAGGCATGTTTAGATTGTTGAGAAAATTATGAATATCTTCTATGTCTGGGTTAACTGCTGCTGAGTATAAACTCCGGTAATAATTATAGAAGGTCTGGTTAATTTCCTGAGGTGACTGAGTATATTTTCCTGAGGGATCCTGAATTGCTGTTATGAAGGATTTTTCTTTATTGCGCTGGAGTTGGTTCGCCAGAAATTTTCCTGATTTATTATTGTGCTCATAATCATTATATCTTAGTTGTAATAAAAACTCTGTTTTCTTGGATAGAATATTATCGAGGTTTAGTTTTGCATTTTGTAGTTTGGACCATAATTGATCACTTGGGTTTATTGCATAATTCTCTGTAAGTTGTTTAATTTTTCCTTCAATTTCTTTCTCTGTTTGTAGATCTTTTTTTTTCTTGTATGAGGAGTACGATATTATTTTACCTCTGATTACGGCCTTTCCAGTTTCCCAAAGCAAAGATGGAGATAAGTCATCAGAGTCATTGTTTTTTATAAAGTCTGCCCACTCACTCCTTATTACTCGATCAAATTCTGGGTCTTTGAGTAGAGAGATGTTGAGGCGCCAAGTCTGAGGAGGTTTAGGGATGGAATCTGTTTGCAGGCTGAGAGATATTGATGCATGGTCGCTGATAATTACTGGGTGGATTTTAGTGGTAACTTTATGTGCGATAGAGTTATTTAAGAGGAAAAAGTCAATTCTTGAAAATGTTTTGTGTACCGGAGAGAAGAACATATAGTCCCTCTTTGTTGGGTGTTTGAGTCTCCAGACGTCGTCTAGTCCAAAATCTTTCATATAATCATGTATAACTTTAACTGATTGTGATTGTTTTGAATGTATTGGACTATTAGATTGATCTACTGAAGGGTTTAAAACTATGTTGAAGTCACCACCGATAATAGTTGTTGAGTTAGCAGATAAGTCTGCTAAGTGAGAGAAAACAGTGTGAAAGAATGCTGGATCTTCATTATTCGGAGCATAGAGGTTTACAATACAATGTAATTTATTAAAGATTGTTGCCTGGATAATAATATATCTGCCCTCTGAGTCCATTACTGTACTGTTTAAAGTGAATGGTACTCTCTTATGGACTAGAATGGAGACCCCTCTTTGTCTGCTGTTATAACAAGATGAAAAGATAATACTATAATTCGAATCTGATAGAGATTTTTCTTCCGACTGTAGTAAATGCGTTTCTTGGAGGAGCAAAATATCTGCTTTTAATTTAGAGACATAGTCCATGATTTTAACTCTTTTTGTTTGTGAGCGTATGACATTAACATTCCAGGCTACGATATTAAACTTGAACATAGAGAGAGAAGATGTTCTGTCACTGAGTATGTAGTAATGTAATATAACATCTGTGTGTGTCCTTGTGAGCTGTCTGTTGCTGTCTGTGAGCTGTGAGTGTTGGAGAGAGATGTATACAGCAGGTCAGGATCTATATATACATTATACAATAGCACATCATTGCCTGAAAAACTATCAACAAACACATTATAAAACATACAAGCACAATAAACATGGGGGGTACATAGAGTGTGAGTGAGAGTGTAGGGGGTGAGAGTGTGAGAGGGGAGAGGGCTAAAGGGAGACATATAGAGAGGAACAGAGAGAAAAGTAGAAGGAGGAGGGGGTTCTCCAGTGGGGAGTGTAGGTTAGGAGAGTGAGACATTTACACCTGTGAGTTTTTTTTGTTTTGTTTTTTTTTTGGATTACATTTTGTAGCATAAATGACTAAGTGATATATTAAGCATTTAAGCCATTTTTTTTTTTTTTAAAGAAGAGCCAGGGGGTAATGGAGGGTTCCCGAAATAGCTGCCCATCTATGTACAGTTTGTCCACAACCAGTGCAGTCCGTTTACCTTTCTGTCTGTGTTCTTTCATGATGGGGTATAATACTTTGCGCCTCTCGTTGATTTCCCTGGGAAACTGGTCGTTCATCCCGAACGATGTGCCTTTCAGCTCCCGTCCTTTGCTTCTTACGAGCACTTTCTGCTGGAAGTGCTCGAACTTTGCAATGATAGGACGGTGTCGGTTTCCTCCTCGGGGTCCGAGCCGGTGGACGCGGTGGAAAGTGATGTTTTTAACAGTTTCTGCAGGGATTTTAAGCGCCGACACCATGAAGTTTTTAACAAGGGTCTCTGGGTTATCCGATGTGGACTCAGGGATACCAGAAAAGATCAGGTTGTCCCGCATGCTCCTCGACTGGACGTCCAGGACGGTCTCCCTCAGGGTTTTGTTTTCTTTTTTAAGTGTATTCACCTCTGAAGTGACCGCTGTCAGCGTGGACCGGAGTTCGGTGTTGTCCCTCTGCAGATCCTCTATCTGCTGGTGGGTGAACTCCAGGCTTGCTTTCAGGTCTTTTATCTCCTGGTGAAGCAAACTAAGGACATCAAGCTTCTTATTAATTGACTCGAGAACACCTACCTGGATATCCGTGACCTCCAAGTCTTGCGTGTCTGTTGAAGAGTCTGCCTTCTTCCTCTTGCTCGGGTTGGCGTCTTCCATCGTGCACCGGACGAAGTAGTCGTCAATAAAGTTCTCAAGGTCCTCCACTGTGAGCACTACCATTTCCGATCTTGAGCAGGCTATTTAGTTAGGTTGTTGTTTTTTTTTTTTAATATAAATACGTCGAGACAACGGCGATTTGTTTACTTCTCATGTAGCAGCTGGGAGCTGCCATGTTGAATTTCGTCACTCTCACTGAATCTCGTGATCTCACAGCATCTCAGGCCACCAATCCAAATTCAGATTTTTGAGAAAAATGTTTTTCACGAGAGAATGTTTGACTTCCTAGACAAAAAAAAACACAAAATGAATTGCCAGAAAACAAATATGGGCTGTCTGATAGGAGATTTTCTTGCTGGTGTTGTTGGAGGTTTTCATTTATTTTTTGGTTTTCCAGTTTTTCGCAAATACATTTTTTGTTGTTTTTGAGCTACAAACGAATTACAGATCATCCAGTGATACCCAGAAAGTTGAGTCTGGTATTTTTAACATCAATAAATCATTATATATTTTCAAGACCCATTAACTCATGTCAGTTAGAACAGATGTAACAAATCAGCATCAATCATATTAGCAGAGCTGTGTAGTTATTATGATTACAGCAACTTTACATGTTGTTCCTGCCAGCAGTCAAACACCACTGTAAATACATTACAGCTCTGCACTTCAGCACACTTTCTGCCGTTTTCTGCAGTTAAATGTTCACATATCTTCTTTCTTTCTGAGCTGTGCAGACAGATGATCTGTGGTGAAAGAGTGAGGACATAAAATCTGAGTGAACAAAGATCCAAACACATCTGCTCCTTTAACAAAAATCTGGGTACATTTTCATGAAAATGAGTAAAAATCCCAAGAGTTGATCAACTATAAGAGCAATAAAGTTGGAATGTGCTGCACAGAAGCAAGCAAAGGAGACATTTTAATGTTTGTGTACCTGTGTATTCTAGCATTAATACAGTATTTTCACAAGTTGGATCAGCCATTTGGTCTTCTTGGTGTTGAGGGGTTTTTTTTGTTTGTTTTTTTGTTTTTTGTTTTTTTTACACATTTTTTGCTGAGATTTGCACAAGATCTTCGTGAAAAATTAATGCATCTCTGGATAGAAATAAATACTGTGACATTGCAGAAGCTTATCATGAATGAGTGCCGTAATCAAAGCTAAGGGTGGTTCAACCAAATATTAGTGTGACTTTTTTTTGCTGGGCAGTGCATCTTGCAGCTCAGCACACCAGCTCACCTATGACTTTGCTCAAACACTGTAAAACTGCTCTATCCTATTCAATGGACATGTTGTAATCTTGGAGTAATTAAGCCCATTCCTGTTTTTGAGGCTGTCATCTGTACGCTGCGGCTTCAAGACACACTCAGCCATGGTGCGGTGCACTTAATCCACTCATTATGCCTCTTCTAGCATATAAAACACCATCTGGACATGTTAACAAGGTACAAAACTGGATTCTTACCACAGGGTGTCTTTAAAACCAGTGAAAAGGCTCAGATTTAAGCCCGTTTAAGCTTCATACGAGCAGTAAAGTTGAAGGTGTTTAAAAGTAGATCACAGGTTGGTCCACCACTCCCTGCAACATCAATCATTCAGAGGCCTTTTTAGCTTTTAGAAGGGTTTCTGCTGCTGCACTAACCTTAATCTAAACTTAAGTCACCCTAAAAGTGAACGAACGGGATTTCAAAAGCGAGTCGGATCCCCCAAAATGTGACGGTATCAGCAGACGTCGCCACAACATGAGCAAACACCCAGACAGCGAGCGTCCTCATGTATGAGTGTGTGTTGGAGGAGGATGCATTATGTAACTGAATATACATCCACTGAACCCCACTGCAGCACCACAGAATCACTGGGAGACGCAAATGGAGAAGCCGGTCCTCCCCTCATCTATTTCTGCTTCCTGTCTCCGTCGGGCAGCGAGCCTCTGCACCCCGTCCTTATCTCTTCATCCCACCCCTCCGTCCATCTCCTCCGTTTTAATTAGCCCTCCTCTTCCTCCCTCCATCTCCCTCTGAGTCATCTCCCCTCCCCCCTCTGTCACACATCTCTCACCCCTCCTCCTCCCTTCCTGTTTTCCTCTCCCTCTCTCTCCCGGCGCTCTGCCTCTCCAGTATTTTCTCGGTGGCTGTGGAAGGCAGGACACACACACACAGGCGGCAGGTAAAGGCAGGAAATCATCTTCCTCTGTTCGTCTGCTCAACAAGCTTTCGTGTTTTTGCATCATTGATCTGTGTGTTGCCTGGAGGTTGAGGGAGGGATGCTGCTTGTATGTGTGTGTGTGTGTGTGTGTGTGTGTGTGTGTGTGTGTGTGTGTGTGTGTGCTTCATGCATTTTTGAAAAATGGTTTTCATGTGTGTGAGAGAGGAGACAGGGATTCATACAAGTGTGTGCATTTGTTTGCATATGTTGTAGGTGTTACTGTATGTGTGTGTGTGTGTGTGCGAATGTGGCTGTCAAAAATGTGTGTGTGTGCGTGAAGGTGTGAAAGGGGGAAGGAAATGATGTGTGTGTATGTGTGTATTTTGGCAGCAGCAGCGTTGTGTGTGTGACAGGCACAGAAATGTGTGTGCGTAGTGCAATTTTGTGGAGGAATGGTTTGTTTGTGTGGCTGCAGAAATATTGTACGTGTGTGTGAGCATTCAGTTAGGACATGAAGAATATGCGTGTGTGTGTGTGTGTGTGTGTGTGTGTGTGTGTGTGTGTGTGTGTTTGTGTGATTTACTGCATGCATTTCTTCCGATTTCTTGCAAAATGGCAGTCAAGTGTATGTGTGTTTGTTCATGTGGGTCTCAGCTGCAGAAATATTGTGTGTGTGCGTGTGCATGTGTGTGTGTGTGTGTGTGTGTGTGTGTGTGTGTGTGTGTGAGATGGGATCCTGCAGTCAATTACGGCTGAGTTCAAGTGTGTGCTTGTGTTTGATGGTGGGGCAGGGATGTGTTGTTTGAGTGTGTGTTTGTCAGAGAAACACATGATGCAGTGTGTAGGTGTTGTGTGTACGTGTTTGTTTATGTGTGTTCTGGCAGCAGGATGATATATAGGATAATATTTACTCTGAATACAGAATATCTATATTGTCATTATGATTTGCAGTGAAATTAGTGTATTTTTCAGTGCATGATAAATTGCTGCCACACACAGGAATATATGTTTTTTGGTGTTGTTTTGATTAATATATATAGTAAATCTGTGCGTTAGGTCGCAGTCAATATGTGTGTTTAATCCAATTATTTTACAGTTTTTATGTCAATTTATTAAACAATTTTTTTTTAAAAATCAATATTTTGCAAAAATGTAGGGCCATCAAAATTAACACATTACTGTGGATTAATCCATCATCATGACTAATCTGATTAAACATTTTAATGCAATTAACCCATTTGCAATGCAGAATGACTCAAAATATCCTACAAATTATATCATATAAATTTATCTGACCGATGTAAATTATTATATAGAAAACAAATTTACCTGATCAATTTACATTTTAAGGTTAGGACCCTAAATGTTTTATAAAACACCATTTTAAGATCAAGACACCACAAAAGGGATTTTGAGTCATTCTGTGCTGCAGATGGGTTAATTGCGTTAACATCATGATGATGGATTACTCCGCATGATCCTGTTAATTTTGACAGCCCTATATATGTGTATATATGTGTGTGTATATATATATATATGTATAAAAATAATTTTTTTCTTCTTTTTTGTTGTCTGTTTGCTCATGCAAAATGAAACGCGATTAATTTTGATGAAAAAAGAATAATACGTAGTCACGATTAATCAAAATTAATCCACAGCAACCCTGTGATTAATCTGATTTTTTAAAAAATTCATCATTTGACAGCACTACAAAAAAAAATTTAATTTTGTTGCGAACATTTTATATTAATATTCATATTAATATTCAAAAAACTAAATGCAAAAAAAAAAACAGGTGGATAAAAGATGACAGATGAAACAGAACTTGCACATTTCATGAATTGTGGTTTAATGAAGCTGGTGAATTAATGCTACTCGCTGTTGCATCTCAGTAAACAATGGAAACAGGGTTTTTTTTTGCTAATTTTATTGAAATTTGGTTCAAATTTGTGGTACATTTGGATGAAAACGATGGTTTGGAATTCATATACAGCAGCTGCATCTATCTATCTAATTCAGCTAATATTATGGCTGCATTGTGATACTGGCCAATAAAGGCAAATGTGACGTGTTTCGTATATTTTGCCCAGTGAATATGTGCATCTGTGCACCTGGCTTACTAAAAATAGGCTTAATAATGTGTTAATTCAACTACAGGAGAGATTTGATTTAGGTAGAAGTCATACAAATATACCAGAAATCAGACAGAATGATATTGGTATATTGAATTTCAGCAAAAATCCAATATTGTGCATTCTTAGCTAATCAATGCACAGATGTGTGTGGAAAGTGCATCATTAAACATTAGGTGACTCAGCTTCAGGTCAGGTTTAAGCCAATCGAGCTCAGGGTCGCAGTGACTCTCCGTGGAATTAAAGTGATCAATTGTGTGTGTGAGACATTTTCATTGCTGTTGAGTGCGTGTTTATGATTTTACTTCATCTGTTTCTTGCTAAGTGGATGTCAGACTGTGTTTGTTGATGTACGCAATCAGTTCTGTCAGAGTCTTTACTGCTCTGCTAATGTGTCTTTTACTGCTCTTTTAATACTGGAAGAAAAATACATCCGTTAATGCTCTGATTTCTTGGAAAATGGCTGAGTCTGTGTTTGTGTGATCTTGATTATTGTCTGGTTTTTGTGTGTGTGTGCGTTTGATATCTGCATCCTCAGCACCCTGTGTGATGTGTGGGTGGACGCTAAGTATGTGTGTCACAGCACTCGTTATAATTACGAGCTGAAACTACATGTGTGGACGCAGCGCTACATATGTGTGAGACTGATCTACTGCCTGCGTTTGTGTGTGTCCTAATGTGTGTGTTCTAGTGTGTGTGTGTGTGTGTGTGTGTGTGTGTGTGTGTGTGTGTGTGTGTTCGCCATACGAGCCACGAGCAGCCTTCTGTTCCTCCTCTTCCTCTTCCTCATCCCTCCATTCCTGCTCTCTCCTCCAGCCAAACAGGGTCATTTAATTATTTATCTCCGTCCCTTTATCCCCACGCTCTGCCTCGTTTCCACTCACTCTCCATTTCGTCCTTCATCGCTCCCTCCGTCTCTCCTTCCTCCTGGCCGTTCTCTACGTCTCTCTGCCTTTTTTTTCCTCTTTGCATATGTTTAAATCCACATTTCATCACTCATCCTCCACCCATCTTCACGTTTCCCTCCATCCCCAACCAACTCCCAATATCTCTCTTCCTTTTTTCACCTCATATTACAGAATTATGTCATTTTGACTATAAAAGTTTTGAGATAAATTGTGAAATCCATTATTTTTCTCCGTTGTATGATTTGCTCTAAACAGCTTTATGAAGTTTTTTCCAGCAATATACCAAACATTATATAGAAAATAACAAATTGTATCTGTCGGTATCGGTTAATATTGGAATTGGAAATTGAGAGTTGGACAATAGCGGCATATCAGTTATTGGCAAAAATATCGGACATCCCTAAATTGTGAGAGCACTTTACATCAAAATGAATGTAAATCTCTACGGGGTGAATCATTAGTTCAATAAGACAAACAAATGTGTTAAAAAAAAATGCTTTTTGTTTTCTAAAAATGTCCCAAGTCCAAGCGTGTGCTCCTAAAAATGTGGGTTATTGTGAGTAAAAGAAGAAAAAACTCTACAGTACTTTATGTTTGCTTTTGTTTGATAAAACAACCTTTGCTAATGGTCAGTTTATTAGCTTTTTGTTGATTCCTTCACCAGCAGACTGTACTGACTAAAGGCCACATCATGGTTTCTGCATGATCAAAGTTGATGCACATGTGGTTCTATTCACACTGCAGTAAATACATCTTGGTGGGGTGCAATGGCCTTCATACTGAATAGAGAATGACAATCAGGGCTCTGTGGGTGTTTTTGAAAGGCTGCAATTTTACACTTTTTTTTTGCAGAATACAGCTGCTGGTTACAGTGGTTGGACACAGCACAAGATATCTGGAGAGTTTAGAGCTTCCCACTGGGCGCCGTTGATAGGAATCATGTACAAATTAAATCACCACCAAAGTCCTGAAGCGACTCGTTCAATTCCGGCTCTGATGTGCTCAATTCTAAAGGTGTGGATGATGGAGGATCACCTCTCATAACAAACGTTAGTTTTAAGCAGCTGTCAGTTCAGTCGCTGTGCAGACAGTCTGCATGCTCACAACCATTCAGACGTCCACAGAATCATCCTGACTAAAATTTATATCACACGGAATAGTCATGTACATGACCAGAATTTCAGATTTCAGCTTGATTTTGGATAAACACAGCAGCTATAGGGCTATTTTGTTCCCAAATGCGGCAATCATTCTTTGTAAATTTGCTGCAACTTTAACTAGCAATTTTAACTAGCCAGCAACAACAGCTGATATCTGTGGGTATTGCAGCATTAGAGTCACAGTGGGCATCAAGTCTCGAATAAATTAAATTGAAGATGCAGCCACAGACTGCTGCAAACATCATAGATGCATGGTTGTTGGTACTAATGTATTAGTTTTCCATTCTGTGGGAGTCTGCTTGGAGAATTCTGCTCATTATTGTAGTGTGGTCGTCACCAGGGATGAGAATGACAAATGGAAAAAAACTCTGAAAATGTCTGCCGAAGCCCCGAAGCCCCCCCCCCCCCCGAAAATAGGCGGATGTTGTCATTAACATAAACAGCGAGTGATGTTTACAGATAGCAATGCCGATTTCCATTCTCACAGCTGTATCTGATTTTGCAATGCGCGTTGCCGAAAGATGTCGGCGGCGGGATGGCCATCACAAGCCTCGGCTCGCGACGCGTCGGCCGGCCGGCCGCTTGCCTACCCCTACCCAGTGCCGTAGCAAGGGTTCCCTGGGGCCCCAAGCAATTGCCTGCCTTGCCTAATGGAAAGCTACGGCTCTGCCCCTACCCCCCTACAATTTTCTCAACGGATTTACACGATTCACAAAAACTATACTTTCGGCGGAAAAAAACTCGGAATTCCGCGGATCCGCGGAAAATTCTCATCCCTGCGTCACATAGAGCCTCATGCATGACAAAATATACATCACATGGGCCCTTATGTAGTCCCAGGTGTGGAAAGTATGCTATAAAACTGGCTTTACTGTGTTTGGAAGATTCTTAAAGAGCCTGTTGAGTGTCTTATGAAGCAGCTTTTTTGTGTATGTAAAAGGGCTGCGAGTTCCAAGCTATTGCTGGACATTATTTTTGACATTTTGTACAGTTTTTGAGTAATTTTGGACACATTTTGAAATTTCCTTGGCATGCTGAGCATTTTTTTTTTTTAGCATTTACAACAACTTTTGAGTCATTCTGGACAAGCTTTACATCAGTATTGTACATTTTTGTGTCATTTTGGACAAATTTTAAGTAATTTTGGAAAGAACACAGGTAGCAGAGACACACATTAAATGCATTAAATAGTTAATATTCTTCTTTTTGGCTCCTCAGTTCTCTCAGTGTGTTATATACCTGCTGTTTTGTGCATGTTCATGTCTGCAAACACACCTAACAGAGTTCATTTCTAGCACAGAAAACACTGCTCCTTACCTAATTTGAAGCGCATCAGCGTGTCACAGGTTCGTCAGTCTGGCCCTCAAACAAAGATTAAGGATTATTTCCTCACTTGAACTGGAGATCTGTGCTACTAACCAGTGTTTCCTGGCTTCTGTCAGCTGACCAATCAGAGCAGACTGGTTGGATGGAGGCCTTAAAGAGACAGGAGCTAAAACTGAGTATTTCTGACAGACGGTGAGAAAAAGTGCTGCAGCAAAGATCAGAATGAGAAAAATAATGTGTTTTTGAACATTAGAACATATAAATATATTCCAGTATAGCCCTAAAATGAACTTATAAATCCATAAATGTGCAATCTCTGGGCTCTTTATTTTGTCCACACGTCTTAGCGTGTATCTGCATACTCTAGAGCAGGAGAGTCAAACTCATCTTAGTTCAGGTTCCACATTCTGCCCAATTTGATCTCCAGTTGACCGGACCAGTAAAACCACAGCATAATAACCTAGAAAGAACCACAATTCCACATTTTTCCATTGTTTTAGAGCAAAAATATTCACATTTAAGGATTTTTTTCAAAACATTATGAACAACCTGAAAATTCTTAAGAAAAATAAATTAAATTTCAGCAACATTCAGCCTCAGTTTATCATTTCCACATTACAACTTCCAGATCACAGAGTGTCGACAAAGGAACACAACATTTAGTCATCTGGAACTGAATGATATAGTATTTTACTTTATGATCAAAATGAAGTCAGATAAAAAAAAAACAAAAAATATCAAAATAAGACAAAATATAACAAAAACAAGACACAAAACGACAAAATCGAGAAACAAAATCACAAAAAATTAGACAAACGACATGAAACAAAACAAAAAGGAAACAAAAAAAGAGACAAAAGTTAAAAAGCAACAAAAAATGACAGATGACACAAAAGAGACAAAAAATGACAAAATGAGAAAACAAAACGATAAAAAAAAACAGGCAAACAGCACAAGCAAGACAAAAAACCCGCGAAACTACAAAAACAATCCTCAAAACAATGAATAAAGCAAAACAAAATGACAAAAGTAAGACAAAAAACACAAGCAAGACAAAAAGGAAACACAAAGCGAGAAACAAAACAACAAAAGTCAGACAAAAAAACAGCAAAAAAGACAAAATATTACAAAAATGAGGCATAAAATGACAAAAGCTTGAGACAAATGACATGAAACAAAACAAAAAACAGACAAAAAATTCGACAAAAAAGGTACAAAGTGACAAAAAATTGGACAAACGACAAAAACAAGACAAAAAATTACACAAAGCGGCACAAACAACAATGTAATTGACAAAAGCGAGAAACAAAACAACAAAAAAGTAGACTAACAAGACAAGTGAGACAAAAAAGACACACAAAACAATGAATAAAGCAAAACACAAAATGACAAAAATAAGACAAAAAACACAAGTGAGGCAAAAAGGAAACACAAAATGACAATAACATGAGACAAACAACAAAACTTGGACAGAAAAAGACAAAAACACGACGAAATATTACAAAAATGACTCACAAAATCACAAAAAATGAGACAAACGACATGAAACTAAACAAAAAACTGACAAAAATGTTACAAAGCGACAAAGAAATTGACAAATGACAAAAACAAGGCACAAAAATTACACAAAACAACACAACTGAGAAAAAATTACACAAATCGACACAAACGATACACAAAACGATGAATAAAGTGAAACACAAAGGGACAAAAATAAGACAAAAAACACAAGCGAGACAAAAAGGAAACACAAAATGATGAAAACGAGACAAAACAAAAACGAGAGAAACGACAAAAGGCAAACAAAAAAAAAACAACAAGATAAAATATTACAAAACTGAGACCCAAAATGACAAAAGAACGATGAAAAATCTAGTATTTTACTTTATGATCGAAACAGCTTTTCAGGAAATAATTTTTTTAATAGTTTTACATATTTACAATCTGCAGTTAATGTCTTCTCTGGAATTTTTACACTTTGAGGGCCAGATTGGACCCTCTGGAGGACCACTTTTGGCCCACGGACCGCATGTTTGACACCCCGGGTTTAGAGAGAAAACAAATTGGCATTTCTCTTTATTCTTTTGTGGAATAAAGAGAATTTTGACAGAATTTCTGAGATGTGTTTTCATATCTATGCAGTATTATGATTTATCTGATGTGAAAACGTGTTTAACCCTGATGTCGTCCTGTGGGTCAGAATTGATCCACTTTAAAGTTTGAAAATGTGGGGGGGGAAAAAATTCACAGTGAAACTTCTGATGTCCACATTTTCAACATTTTTGGGAAATCTTTAAACATTTTTTGGTGGAAAAAAAGAAATGTTAAAAATGTTTCTTAAGAACATTCACACAAAAAAAGATTTTTATATGAATGTTCTTAAAGAAAATATTAGAAGTTTTACTGATATATATGGAATCACTAGATATTTTTAGGATTTTTTGGAAGATTTTTACTAATTTTTTGAGAATACTTACAAGAATTTTCTTGCCAAATTTGGGGGATTTTTTTAAAAATAAAAATTTCAAGGAAAACTTTTAAGGAATTATTGGAATTTTCTTTCTGAAGGTTTTGCAAATTTTCTGAAATTTGGGGATTTTATTTTGCTGAATGTTTGGATTTTTTTCAGACAAGGAAACGATATTTTTTGGTGCCTGTAAATGAGGACAACAGGAGGGTTAATTGAAACACATCAGGAGATCCACATCCTGCATTCAATCCATTCTTTTTCTTGCTTGCGTTTCTCTCCCTGTCCCTTCTTTGTCTTTCGATCTTTTCATATAATTTTCAGACATCTCCTAGATCTGTCCTCGTCTGTCTTTCTTGCTCTTCATCCTTCCATCCACTCTGCCATTTATCCCTGAGCTGATATTTTCCTCTCTCTCTCTCCATCTCCTTCATTCACCCCTTCCCTGGCTCGCCCACTCGTGTTTTGTTCAGTGCTGGTGTATTTTCTGCTGAGCACTGCAGTCTCTGGTAGGTGTGGTGCATTCATGGTATCCTCCCTCTCTGCTGATGCTGATGCTGATGCTGATGCTGATGCTGATGCTGATGCTGATGCTGATGCTGATGCTGATGCTGATGCTGATGCTGATGCTGATGCTGATGCTGCTGCTGCTGTAGAGTTACATAACTCAAAGCACAAACAGCATCGGGCGAGAGACACAGCAACAGGGAAGGAGAGGTGATGGAGAGGAGAGTTACGAGATGATCTCACCGAGGTGGTGGCAGATCTGAAACGTGTGTTAATGGATACGAGATGGATGATAGCACAGAGAAACACTGCTGCTGCAGCTGTGAATTCACGCTTGATAGGCGAATATCTCGGTGGCTTTATTGTCTCAGAGGATGAAAAATGAAGTTTCCAGGGTGATTTAATAAACCTGCTTCAAATTGTAAACTGTACAAGGCAATAAAATTATTTTTCTGACAGTAAAATATGCAAAAACTGAAATGTCCTCGAGCAGATGTTGCACAACACTTTCATATTTGCAATCTCCTGGAAGATACTGTGCATGTATGGACTTTTTAACCCTCCTGTTTCCTCATTTATGGGCACCAAAAAATATTGTTTCCTTGTCTGAAAAAAATCCAAAAATTCAGCAAAAAAAAAATCCCCAAAATTTCTGAAAATTTGCAAAACCTTCAGGAAGAAAATTCCAATAATTCCTTAAAAGTTTCCCTTAATAGTTTTTTTTTTTTAAATCCCCCAAATTTGGCAAGAAAATTCTTGTAAATATTTTCAAAAAATGAGTAAAAATCTTCCAAAAAAATTTCAAAAAAATATCTAAAGTGATTCCATATATATCAGTAAAACTTCTAAGATTTTCTTTAAGAACATTCACAAAAAAAAATCAACCTAACCCTAACCCTGGATTTTGGTTGATTTTTTTTGTGAATGTTATTAAGAAACTTTTCTAAAATTTCTTTTTTTCCACCAAAAAATGTTCAAAGATTTCCCAAAAATGTTGAAAATGTGGACATCAGAAGTTTCACTGTGAAAATAATTTTTTTGTCCACATTTTCAAACCTTAAACTGGGTCAATTCTGACCCACAGGACGACACCAGGGTCAAAGCCAGACATTCAGTCTACAATTCCACATTCAGCCAAGTTTTACCTCATCTGGTTGCATTAAATGGAAATTTGAAATGTCACAGTTGCTGTGCAGGTGTCTTCTGCTGCTGCTGCTCCACCCTTTGGAGGAACAAAACTCTGCAGTACTGCAGGGTGGGGCTTCCAAACGGCACTGAAAAAGAAAAGAAAAAGCCATAAAATGAATACAAGCCAGTAGAGAAAACCACCCACACATCAATCCACTTTGCTCCTGAGTGAGCAGATGCGGCTCTCACCTTATCTGCCGGTTCTTATGCTGAGCACCGTTTATACATTTCACACATTTCGCTGACGCTTTTATCCCCTGTGACTTACAACCAGAGGAAGAACTGAATAAGCATGAATTTGTAGGTTGTCGAGGCTGTAATCAACCGTCGGCGAGAGGAACAAGGTTCAGAGCCGCTGAGAAAATGGGTGGAAATATTCCTGAGTGTGAATCATGTGCTTTATGATGGAGGAGTAATGTGACTTTGCATCAGGTTAAAAGCATCATAAAGGGGCATTTATGTCCCAGAGGATGAGAGTGAAGGTGACGCAGGGACATCAGGTGTAATCAGAGAGGAATTAAATACTAAACAACACAAGTTATGAAGTGAAAAGAATCACAAATGAGAACACTATTAGTTTTAGGTGACATAATTTACATATTAATGTTAATAAATATGAAAATATCCATGCTGGGAGTTGGGTATTGCACTGGCCAAGAGCATAAAAGACAGAAATAAGAGAAAAAAGCTGGCAAATTTGAGATTTTTATGTGTTATACTTTCCCTTAACCCTCGTGTCATCCTGCAGGTCAAATTGACCCATTTTAAAGTTTGAAAATGGGGAATATATGTAAAAAATGTCTAAAATGTCTAAAAATGTTCAAAAATTTCCCAAAAATGTTGAAAATGTGGACATCAGAAGTTTCACTGTGAAAATAAATTTTTTTCACATTTTCAAACTTTAAACAGGTCAATTTTGACCCACAGGACGAGACGAGGGTTAACAAATGAAAACAATCTGATTAGAGCAAATTATTTATCTTGGGCAAATTGGGCAAAATGAGATTAAGTATGTAGAATACAGTAGATTTGATGAAATTTTACATTTTTAAAATTAAATTTGGCCATTTTTCCTCATTGAACAGCACGCCACTGATGATTATTTCAAGTAAAAGTTGAAAAAAGTTGAAGATTTTATACGCTTTTACAGTTTCTTGCTCTAATGAACTGTGATTTTTTTATTTTTGAGGGGGTTTCAGAGGGAAATTCTGCTCCATCATTAATGAATCACTGTAACCTCTGAAGTGTTATTTCTCCTCTGGTTTAATTCCAAGAGGTGTTTCATGATGGATAGATGGATAATAATGCTGGTTTGACAAATGGACTATAAAGTGCACGTAAAGGAAGGAGCTCCATCTTCCTGTCAGAGCGTTTGGAAAAGATGCTTTCCGCTCCAGGTTTCTGGCAGCGAGCAGCGATCCAGATTTAGCTCACAGATCGATAAAGTATTCATACAGTACGCAGACGGGGATGTAGAAAAGGCCTTTTTGACGTATCAGTGCAGTTCCAGAGCTGTGTGTCTGGAATATCAATGAGGGGAAAGAGGGGAAACACCCACAGAGACAAGAAACAGCAGGAGGATGGAGGTTTTAATGATGGAGGTTGGATTTGTGTAGATGAATAACGTGATCTAGAAATTTAAAATGCATCATCAAGGAGGACAAGTGCAGTTTGAAACTTGTGCTGAGTCAGTTAAAGTCATTTTGTTTCTCTGTGCTAATTTTCAGTCCATGTTGTGGGCATTTTAGGTCTTTTTGTGGTCATTTTGTGCATTTTTGTGGTCATGTGTCTTTTTGTGGTTGTTTTGTGTGTCTTTGTGCTCATTTTGTTTCTTTCTTTCTTTCTTCTTTTTTGGTCATTTTCAGTCCATTTTGTGGGCATTTTAGGTCTTTTTCTGGTCATTTTGTGCATTTTTGTGGCCATTTTCAGTCCGTTTGTATAATTTTAGGTGTTGTGTGGTCCTTTTGTGTGTGTGTGTGGTCATTTTGCAAATTTTTGTAGGTTTTTTTGTGTGTTTCTCATCATTTTACATCTTTATATGATAACTGTGTCTCACTGAGTCATTTTGTGTCTTTCTGTGGTCATTTTGTTTTTCTGTGGTCATTTTGTTTGTTTTTGTGGTTGTTTTTTGTGTCTTTGTGCTCATTTTGTTTTGTGAAAAACAGCAGTTTTACTGAAGTAAAATAATAGAATAAATAGAACTGTCAATGTTTTTTAAATGGATGTATGCGTCGGTACGTTTGCTGTGGTTGAAAGTGTCGAGTGGCACCCAGAGGTGCATCTTTCCTGCATTAGAGCTGCATGATTTTCCGCCTTTTCTCTCCTGGGATGAAGCAGCAGCAGTAAACAGCAGCACCAGGGTCAACACCTTTATCTAATTTTGTCTTCATTTACTGAAAAAAGTGAGACATGCCAGCTTAGAAATCGCAGAGCAATCTAGCATTTGATTTTAAAACCGTATATTTGGGATAGATTTCTCCTAAGATCAAAAACATAAATAGATACTTACTCAGTCTATTACTAGCTGCAGGGGAAAAAGCAACAACAAAATGATGGTTGACACAAGAAGAACCTACAACAAATAACTAGATAGACAAAACCATGGAAAGAATAAGCTTTACTGTAAACCTGAAGATGGATTCCTCTGTGTGACACTGGGAGGGATGGGTGAGGCCCGGTTTGATGGGACAACTGCAACAATATGGACTCAAAACCTTTAAACTGAAGGAAATGTTAAAAGTAGGGCTGGAACGGTAACGCGTTAATTTCGATTAATTAATTACAGCGAAAATAACGCGTTAAAAACAATAACACAATTAATTGCACCCTCCTCAGTTCCCTCATTTCTGGCACACTGGTAACGCTGATGAACACTCCAGCCCAGTAGGTGGCGGTAATGAACCTAAAGTCTGTAGCCATGAAGAAGAAGCACAGGAAGCACTGAGTGAAGTCAGGCACTGGTGAACAGTGAAAGAAGACCAGATTGAGCTTGTTGGGCAGAAGGTTTTCTTTTAAAAATCTTCCTGATCGCAGCTTGGATAAAAGCCTGGTTGTGTGCAAATTGTACAACAAAGAGTTTTCTGATCACTGCGTCACTTCCAGCCGACGGTATCACCTCAATGTAAAACATGTTGCTGTTAGCACCAGAGCTAACGTTAGCTACGAGTCATGCTAACGGCTAACGGTGTAGCCATCCCATAATAGACCACTTTTCTAGACAGTGCTTGAGTTTACAGAAAGTCTTAAAATGTTGAATAAAATTGCTATAGTTGCACTTAGATTTCCCACTTATCCTGCTCACCCACTCCACTGGACTGTAGAGGGGCAAAGGAGCTCCTTCTCCAACAGACTCTTCCAGCTGCGCTGTCACAGTGAGCTACAGGAGCACATTCATACCATACTCTATACAGCTGTACAATAACTCCCCACTCTGTGATAGATAGATAACTCACTCATCTATGTCAATACTCGTGGGTAAACTGGCACTGCATTATAGCTACCTGTTCCATATTGTAAATTCCTAATATTATTCAAAATTCTTCTATTTTGTAATTATAATTCTATTGCTGTTCTGGTCTATTTAAGATTACCATTCTGAGCTACTGTGACAACAAAATTTCCCTTGTGGATCAATAAAGTCTGTCTAAGTCTAAGTCTAAGTCTAGATTTGCAGTAATCTGTGAATGTAGCAGACAGATGAAAAATGCAGATAAATAGAAATGAAACATTTTTGTTGTTTAAGTTTTTACTCCGTTGAGGCTCTGCCTCCTTGGAGGAGGAATAGCCTAAACAACAAAATATCACTTTAAATAACTTAATTATAAAGTTTTTGTTTATGAAAAAAATAGATAAATAAAAATTGATATTCCTATAAAAAGAACCATCAAAATTACACCATTTATCAGACCCAGAAAAGATGGAAACAAAATGAATCTCTGGATTTTCAACTTTCTGAAGCTCCTTGAACTACTTATGCTGATTTTATGTGCCATACAGTGGAAAAAACAACTAAATTCAGGCTTTAAGTCATCAAAATCACTTTTTTCTATATGTCCCATTTTCCTTTTTTAAAATAAATTTTAAATTATAAACACGTATATGTCTATTCATTGATTCAACTGTCAGCCACAATTTTATTTGAACTGAAAAACTTCATTTATTGTGTCAAATACTGCTATTTGACAAAAGTGCAATTAATTGCGATTAATTAATTATAAAGCCTGTAATTAATTAGATTACATTTTTTAATCGTGTCCCACCACTAGTTAAAAGATTTATTTATTGATGCTTTACTTTGAAATCCTGCGTGCCAAGGCAATAATGAGCTGCTGTAAATGTTGTGGTTTTTCGCATCTACTCTCTGGATGGATATAGTTTGTGTATATCTAATTTTTTCAGATGTTGTAAAAATCTAACTTCCTTTAATAAAAAGAGAATTGAAAAAAGAAAAAAATAGCAGAGCAGTGATTCAGTGCAATAGTTTTGCATTGGGACATAAGATTTCATTGAATTTTGCAGATAAAACACCTTATTAATGTGTACATGTAGTTCAGTGTTGGTACTGGGTGCAGGAAACTGTGTCTAATGTCTGCAGAGTCACAGAAACCTCAGCAAGAACAGCTTTTTATAGAGTTCTAACCATTTATAGTCCGGTTTATTTCTGGACCAGACAAAACTGTGAACCTGGGTCTTGAATGCAAAAGGAAACAAGATGCTAGACTTCCTTTAACTCAATATTAATTTGATTCAGTGATTTGTGACATAAGGAAGAGAGATAATTGAGTTTTGAGGCACTTAACAGGGTGTAGTATGTCGACATTAAATAATGCATCAGCTCGTCTCTGCTTTCATGCAGACTGGAATCTGTCATCATTCTCTCTGTTTCTAGGATGATATTCTCTCATTTTTTATTGTCGATTAAAGCAGCGAGGCATCGATCCCTCTGCTTGTACTCTATTCTTCTGCAGCCTGAGTCCTTCTGCTGCCTAAAAACTATTAAACACATCAATGAGCCGCTCCGCTGCACCGGCTGACATGTTCCTTCATCACTACAAACACAAACACACCTTCCTGCTGCCCCAGATACTCACCAGAGCACCTAATGTGGATTAATCCGCCTCTGAAAATAGTCCCTGCTAAATGCAACAGTAACTAAAAACTATAACTTCCATTGAAGGTGCATCTTTAAACTCATCTCCTGAGCTGAAAAGCTAGAACATATTCAGTATTTATTTAATTTCCTTTACTTACTAAAAGCTTCTTTATGTCATGTTTAACCCTCCTGTCGTCTTCATTCACGGGCACTAAAAAAATATTGTTACATTGTCTGAAAAAAATCCAAAAAGTCAGCAAAGTATTCCCCAAATTTCTGAAAATTTGCAAAACCTTCAGGAAGAAAATTTCAAGAATTCCTTAAAAGTTTCCCTGAAAAAATTTTTTTAATTCCCCAAATTTGGCAAGAAATAAAAATGTAGAAAATAATTTTTTTTAAATGTAATTTTTTCCCCTAATGTTCTTAAAGAAATATTTTTTTTAGCATTTATTTTTTTGCACCAAAAAATTTTCAAAAATTTCCCAAAGATGTTGAAAATGTAGAAGTTTACACTGTGAAAATATATTTTTTTCCACATTTTCAAACTTTAAAACGGGTCAAATTGACCCGCAGGACAACAGGAGGGTTAACCCTCCTGCTGTCTTCATTTGAAGGCACCAAAAAATATAGTTTCCTTGCCTGTAAAAAATCCAAAAATTCAGCAAAAAAATTCACCAAATTTCTGAAAATTTCCAAAACCCTCAGGAAGAGAATTTCAATAATTCCTTAAAAGTTTTCCTTAAAAGTTTTATTTTTTTTTTAAAAATCCCCCAAATTTGGCAAGAAAATTCTTGTAAATATTTTCAAAAAATTAGTCAAAATCTTCCAAAAAAAATCCTAAAAATACCTAAAGTGATTACATATATATCAGTAAAACTTCTAATATTTTCTTCAGAACATTCACATAAAAATCAACCAAAATCCAGCAAAAATTGCTGGATTTTGGTTGATTTTTTTTTTGGTGAATGTTCTGAAGAAACATTTTTAACATTTCTTTTTTTCCCACCAAAAAATGTTCAAAGTTTTCCCAAAAATGTTGAAAATGTGGACGTCAGAAGTTTCACTGTGAAAATATATTTTTTCCACATTTTTAAACTTTAAAACGGGGTAACTTTGACCCACAGGACGACACGAGGGTTAACTTCCAGAAGCAGCAGAGTAGCTGCAGTGTTTCTGGCTGTGGATGAGTCTCTGTAGCCAGCTCTGGTTTTCACTGAGAATCTGCGGTGATGTTGTTTGTCATCTCCCCTGACAGGTTGTTGCGTGTGTGCTCAGTGTAAAAATAGGTCTTTTTTCCCATGAGATCTTTCTTTCCGTTTGTTTTCCTCTTCAGTGTGAGGCTGACACAGTTTCAGTGTATGGTATCAGTGTGAAGCATCTAATCCTGGCCTCTTTTTCCCTCTCTGTGCCTCTCAGGATGTCGATCGTCAGCATCATTGCCAGGGAGATCTTGGACTCCCGAGGAAATCCCACTGTGGAGGTAGACCTTCGCACAGAAAAAGGTGACCACCAGCGAGCATGTCAGCAAATATCAGCGGAAGGAAACAGCATAATCTCCAGCACCAGGACGCCTGCTCACACTCATCATGTCAGAAACTTGCCAAAAAGCGAGATGAGATCTCAGCAGCATCTCTGCTGTCACCGTAAATTACTTCAGTCATCAAATGACCTTCAGCTGATCTCCATCCACATCCACTGGGTCAATAAATAACTGAGGGACTTTTGAAGTCCATGGGATATATCTGGCATACATTTTTATAAAAAGCAGAAAAAGTATTGTTTTTATGTTCATTATGATCATGTCTTTACAAATTCCATCATTATTTATTATGGAAACAATAACTAATTAATAAAAAATGACTGGATATCACTAAAATGTCAACTATGTTACAAAAAGTCCTGCAATTCTATATTGACCCATCCAGAATGACTTGAAAATGATCCATAATTATGGAAAATTAGTCCAGAATGACATGAAATTTGTGTTAAATGACCTGAAAATTATCCCAAAGACACAAAAATGATCCAAAATGACGAGAAACGATCCAAGCTGACATAAAGCCGGTTGAAAATTGACAAGAAAATTGTCCAGAATGACTCAAAAATTGTTCAAAATTACTCGAAAATTATCCATAATTACGGAAAATTAGTCCAGAATGACATGAAATTTGTCCGAAATTACTTGAAAATTATCCCAAAGACACAAAAACGATCCAAACTGACATAAAACTTGTTGAAATTGACAAGAAAATTGTCCAGAATGACTCAAAAATTGTTCAAAATTACTCGAAAATTATCCATAATTACGGAAAATTAGTCCAGAATGACATGAAATTTGTCCTAAATGACTTGAAAATTATCCCAAAGACACAAAAATGATCCAAAATGATGAAAAACAATCCAAACTGACACAAATGCTGTTGAAAATGACAAGAAAATTGTCCAAAATTACTCAAAATTTGTCCGGGTCAATCTACAACTGAGGGACTTTTGAAGTCCATGGAATATATATGCATACATTTTTATTAAAAGTAAATAAACTCATGATTTTTATGTTCATTATGATCACGTCTTTGCAAATTCCATAATTATTTATTATGGAAACAATCACTTGACTGGATATCACTAAAATGTCAACTAAATAACCGTCTGGATTTAATACCAACCACCTTCTAATTAGCTAAACAATAATAAATTGAGTAAATCAAGTGAGTTTGATGAAATATCATAATTTTAAGCTTTGACTTGTAATTTTCTTGAAGAAACCACACAGAAAACACAGTTAAGAACCACTGGAAATGGAAAATCCATCAATTCATTCTGTTTTTACAGTTACTGGCTAATAGCTGGTTTGATAGCAAGGTTTTAAAACAACAACGTGCCTTTCAAACCTGCTGGTGGGTTTTGGGGTTTAACAGTCTATTGAGAAACAGTCTACTTGAGGAACAGTCTGTATGAGCTTTACATTGGTTTGTTTATTATTTTTTGAGGTATATATTGATATTCTCTGTGTGTGTTTCAGGCTTGTTCAGGGCTGCGGTGCCCAGTGGAGCATCTACAGGGATCTATGAGGCTCTGGAGCTCCGGGATGGAGACAAGAGCCGCTACAAGGGCAAAGGTATGAAGACAGACCAGCTGAACCACAGATAGACATTCAACAGGAACTTACAGCTGGATTCATCACGTCAACAATGATAGCTGTCAGCTATGTTACAAAAAGACCCACAATCATACATCCACCCGAGTTCTTATCTTGTAGACATGCATTTAATTAACCCTCCTGTTGTCTTCATTTGCAGGCACCAAAAAATATTGTTTCCTTGTCTGGAAAAAATCCCAAAATTGAGCAAAAAAATTCCCCAAATTTCTGAAAATTTGCAAAACCTTCAGGAAGAAAATTCAAATAATTCCTCAAAGTTTCCCTTAAAAGTTTTATTTTAAAAAAAATCCCCCAAATTTGGCAAGAAAATTGAGTAAAAATCTTCCCAAAAAATCCTAAAAATATCTAAAGTGATTCCATATATATCAGTAAAACTTCTAATATTTTCTTAAGAAGATTCACATAAAAATCAACCAAAATCCAGTGAAATTCACTGGATTTTGGTTGATTTTTTTGTGAATGTTCTTCAGAAACATTTTTAACATTTCTTTTTTTCCACCAAAAAATCTGCATAGATTTCCCAAAAATGTTGAAAATGTGGACATCAGAAGTTTCACTGTGAAAATATTTTTTTCCACATTTTCAAACTTTAAAACAGGTCAATTTTGACTTGCAGGACGACACCAGGGTTAAGTGGTGGGAATAAGAGCCTTCAGTTCATTCTTATAGATCAAAGCTGCTGCACATTTTTCTAACACTCCTCTGTTTGTTTTTCTTGGTGTGTTTCAGGTGTTTTGAAGGCAGTCGGACACATCAACGACACTCTGGGTCCGGCCCTTATAGCCTCTGTAAGTCTCCAAAATAATCATTTGTCAGTCGTGATCACATGTAAAGATAGAACTTCACGTATCTCCTCCTCAGACTGAAGGGTTAATGGAATAATTAGTGGCGTTTTCTCAGGTTGTATCTCAGTGGTAGAAGTACACATTATTACATTTACTCAAGTTAATTTGGGTGTTTTCAGTTCATGTTATGCTCCACTTCAACTCCACTACAAAAATGATTTAACACTCGTGTTCTGCGGGTCAAAATTGACCCGTTTTAAAGTTTGAAAATGTGGTGGGAAAAAACTATATTTTCACAGTGAAACTTCTGATGTCCACATTTTCAGCATTTTTTGGGAAAACTTTGAACATTTTTTGGTGGAAAAAAAAGAAATGTTAAAAATGTTTCTTTAAGAACATTCACAAAAAAATCTACCAAAATCCAGCAAATTTCGCTGGATTTTGGTTGATTTTTATGTGAATGTTCTAAAAGAAAATATTAGAAGTTTTTTTAGAAGATGAGGCAAAGAACGGTGAGGCATATGCGGAGCTAGTGCAATGCCTGGACAACAAGAGTTTGTCGTTGATAATGAGAGATGCGAAACGTGATGGAAGAAAAGCACTGAAAATACTTCGCGAACACTACGCAGGAAAGGACAAACCCCGAGTTGTGAGTTTATATTGTGAACTTTCTTCGCTCTACAAAGCTAGCAATGAAACAGTGACAGACTATATTATTCGAGCAGAGACTATATTCACGTCATTAAGAAGGGCAGACGAACAAATTAGGGATGGACTTCAGATAGCAATGGTAGTTAAAGGGCTACCTGACTCATACAAGCCATTCATTGTGCACATCACACAGACGAAGGATGTTGTAATGTTCGTCGAGTTTAAACCAAAACTGCGAAGTTATGAGAGTACAGAGAAATATGGGAGAGGCGACGTGAATGTTGAAGACAAAGTAATGAAGACCAGCGGGGCAACGAGAGCGCGCGGGAGAGGACGTGGAAAGAAAATGGACCTGGCTGATGTCGAGTGCTACACGTGCGGTAAAAAGGGACACATGGCCAGGGCATGTCCTGACGACACCCAACAGAGAAGAGAGGATCGAAAGTGGGACACACCACAGCGGGGAAGAGGCCGCGGTCGAGGGCGAGGCCGTGACTACGTGAAGAAAGCTGATGGAGAGACTGAGGAAGAGTCTCCAACTTTCTGTTTCTTCCAGATGAGTGACTGTGCTATACAGCAAGGAAACAAGAATGGTCTCATGGTCGACTGCGGGGCCACATCGCATATGATCAACGATGCCACAAAGTTCAAAACGGTGGATAAGAGCTTCAGACCCGAGGACCACAAGATCGAGCTTGCCGACGGAACCAAGGTGAGCGGGATGGCCAAAATGAGAGGAGACGCTGAAATGTACTTGCTGGACAGCGAGGGACGACGAGTGAGAACGAGGCTTAAGCAAGCTCTCTACATCCCATCGTTCCCACAGAACATCTTTTCAGTTAAGGCGGCGACAGCCAATGGAGCTGAGATCCACTTCAAGGACGGTGATGACTGGCTGGTCAATAAGAATAGTACAAAATTCAAGATGGACGTGTATGGTAGGCTGTATTACCTTAGCACGGTAGAGGATGAAAATGTTGATGAAGTATATGGTTGTCATGACATTCAAACCTGGCATAGGATACTTGGTCATTGTAATTTTGATGATATTGCAAAATTTGAAGTCCAATCAAAACTGTGAAATATGCACACAGGGCAAGTTTACACAAACCAGAAACAGGCAGGCAGATGCTAAAGCTACTGCCATACTAGAGTTAGTACACACAGACTTATGCGGTCCTATAGAACCAGCAGATAAAGATGGATACAAATATGCAATAGCATTTACTGATGATCACAGTGGGATTATTTTTCCATACTTTATCAGAGCAAAGAATGACACGACAAACGCTGCAGAGAAATTCATAGCAGACATAGCTCCGTATGGAAAGATAAAGTGCATAAGATCAGATAACGGTACGGAGTTTACCGGGCAAGAGTTCCAGTCTTTACTTAGGAGTAAAGGGATAAAGCACGAGACAAGTGCACCCTACTCACCTCACCAAAACGGACCTGCTGAAAGAGGGTGGAGAACCTTATTTGAAATGTCATGATGCATGCTATTGGAGAGTAACCTCCCAAAGCAATTATGGACCTATGCTGTACAGAAAGCAGCTCAAATTTGCAACAGGTGTTACAGTAAACGCCTAGAGCAGACACCTTACCATGTTTTCACAGGAAAAACACCTAACCTATCTCATATGAAGGTATTTGGCTCTGAATGTTACGTATATAAGCAGGAAAAGAAGAAGTTGGATTCTAGATGTGACAAAGGAATCTTTGTCGGCTATGATAAATATAGCCCAGCATACGTGTATTATCCTGAGACAGGAAAAGTCCTAAAACACAGACTCGTGAAATCAATCACAAAAGGCAGCGCAAAGAGTCAGACTCAGACAGAGTGTGACATGAGGGATGACATTGAGAGTTATGTAGATACACCACCACAGGTAGTTAACCAGGGTCAGGGACAGCCCGAAGAGAGTAAAGAGCCTAGTGTGGAGGAGATTATTGAGGCAAGTCCAACCCAAACAGATAACACTCAGAGAGAACAGGGAGAAGAGAGATATCCTACGAGAGAGAGAAAACCCCCAGAGTACTTAAAGGAGTACCAATGTAAAGCTGAGTGTAACAATGATGAATGTGAAAATGTGGATTATTTCTACAGAGTAGCTTATGATGTACCTAAAACATTTAGAGAGGCTATGGACTCTGAGAAATCAAAAATGTGGACTGATGCAATGAAAGAAGAGATGAACTCTTTGACAGAGAATAAAACTTTCACTCTGACCCCACTGCCAAGGGGTAAACAAGCAGTGGGAGGTCGCTGGGTATATGCAGTGAAAGAGAACCCAGATGGATCTGAGACTTGTAAAGCCAGATGCGTGGCAAAGGGGTATGGTCAAGTGGAAGGGATTGACTATAAAGAGACATTTTCACCCACAGCCAACATGACCTCTGTCCGAGCATTAATGCAGGTGGCTGTACAAGAGGATCTTACCTTACACCAAATGGATGTAAAGACTGCTTACCTCCATGCTCCGATGGACTGTGAGGTATATATGGAGCAGCCAGAAGGTTTTAAGTTTAGGTCAGAAACAGGAGAACGTTTAGTGTGCAAACTCAACAAGTCATTGTATGGTTTAAAACAGTCCGGTCGTAACTGGAATTTGTTACTGCATGATCACCTTACAGGGAATGGTTTTGTGCAAAATGATGCTGATCATTGTGTCTACAGCAGAGAATCTGAGAATGAGAAAGTGATTCTGTTAGTGTGGGTAGACGACTTAATCATAGCAGCAAGTAACAATACATTACTCAGTGATGTAAAGGAGATGCTGAAGAGAAGGTTTAAGATGAAGGATATGGGTCCACTAAAACACTTCCTAGGTATTGACTTTAGTCACAATGAGGGCGAGATCAAGATGACTCAAAAGAGACACATAGTGAAGATGTTAACAAAATTTGGAATGTCTGAATGCAAACCGAGGTCCACTCCATCTGAGCAAAAGTTAAATTTTGACAGTGAGGGTGAGGCTATTGACTCAACAGGATATAGAGAGATTGTAGGTAGCTTGATCTATATTATGACATGCACCAGACCAGACTTGAGCTGGGTTGTTAGTAAGCTATCACAACATCTGACTGAACCAAAGCAACAACATTGGGCTGCAGCAAAACACCTACTGAGATACTTAAAGGACACAACAGATCAAGAATTACACTATTGAAAATGTAAGGAAAGCCTACAGCTTGAGGGATATAGTGATGCTGATTGGGCAGCTGACAAAAATGATAGGAGGAGCACAACTGGATACTGTTTCAGCTTAACTGAGTGTGGTCCAGTTATATCTTGGAAGAGCAGGAAGCAGCCAACAGTGGCACTATCTACTTGTGAAGCAGAGTATATGGCACTAGCAGCCACGACTCAAGAGAGTATGTACCTTGTACAACTACTTAGAGGAATGGATGGTAGTAACCAGCATGTACCAGTCAAGATATATGAGGACAATCAGGGGGCAATAGCTTTGTCTAAAAACCCAGTATGCAGACAGAGAAGCAAACATGTGGATATCAAGTATCACTTTGTACGGACTGCACACACAGAAGGGAAGATATCCATAGTATACTGCCCTACTGCAGACATGGTAGCTGATGTTCTTACCAAGCCGTTAACAAAGGCTAAATTTGAGAAGTTCGAGGGATATTTGTTTGGAGAGTAATGTGAACTGGCAGATATGAATGTTTCTGGATAGAAATATGAACTGCAAAGTTTTATAATGATGTAAAATTTTTTATTTTTGAGGTTTTCAGAACACTGCCAGGATGTCAAAGGTTTTATTTTAGAGTTATGTATTTTTGGTTTTGTTCACCACTAGAGAGAGCTATAAACATGTCTTTGAGTGGGAGTGTTAAGCATATTTGATAAATGGTGGCAAAGCCATGTTGAATAGCCGACGCAGTGGCGTCATGCTGAACGTGAGTGCCTGTATGCACCAGAATGTATATTGTGAGCATGCGCAGAATAAATTGCCAGTGTATGAGAGAGAGTTCCAGGCCGAAGAGACAATGAAGTGTCAGTTATTTTCTCCCGTGAATATTAGCCAGGGCTGCACAGTGGCGTAGTGGTTAGCACTTTCACCTTGCAGCAAGAAGGTCCCTGGTTTGCGTCCCGGCTTTCCCGGGATCTTTCTGCATGGAGTTTGCATGTTCTCCCTGGGCATGCGTGGGTTCTCTCCGGGTACTCCGGCTTCCTCCCACAGTCCAAAAATATGCTGAGGTTAATTGATTACTCTAAATTGCCCGTAGGTGTGAATGTGTGAGTGCTTGTTTGTCTTTGTATGTGGCCCTGCGACAGACTGGCGACCTGTCTAGGGTGTCCCCTGCCTTCGCCCGTGTCAGCTGGGATAGACTCCAGCCCCCCCATGACCCTAGTGAGGATTAAGCGGTGTATAGATAATGGATGGATGGATGGATGAATATTAGCCATTAGCTAGTGCTAGTTAGCCACAGTGGTGACTGCATACACGATAGACTGCTGCGAGATGTCTAACGCTACAATATGTAATCACTTTAGATATTTTTAGGATTTTTTTGGAGGATTTTGACAAATTTTTTGAAAATATTTATAAGAATTTTCTTGCCAAATTTGGGAGATTTATTATTATTATTATTATTATTATTATTATTATTATTATTATTATTATTATTATTATTATTATTATTATTATTATTATTATTTTAAATAAATCTTTTAAGGGAAACTTTTAATGAATTACTGGAATTTTTTCCTGAAGGTCTTGCTAATTTTCTGAAATTTTGTGAATTTTTTTGCTGAATTTTTATCAGACAAGGAAATAATATTTTTTGGTGCCCGTAAATGAGGACAACAGGAGGGTTAATTAACGCTTGTTTCTGAGCTTCATTCATGAATCCCAGCTGCACCGACACCTGTTTGTTCATCATGCTGATGTTCCTCCACAGTCAGACTGAATCCGTTCATCAGTCATTAATACTTTACAGTCGGAATGTGAACTAAACGGTACCGGAGGTGTCGCTGCGTGAGGAACCAGTTGATGAATATGCAGACGCCTCGCACATCTGTCATGGCTGTGGCGGCAAGATCGAGCCGACTAGGTGGAGGAGAGCGAGCGTATGAGTGAAGATGATGAGAATGTGTGAAGGAGATGTGTCTCAGAGTAGAATGATTCAGATATCCGTAGCAGTGCAACATGGGTAAATGCCATCAGGCGGGAAAGCAACAAAGCTCCTGAATGTGTGTGGCATCATAATGATCAGAATGCTTTAGAAATGAAGCCACTTTTATCCAAATTCTGACTTGAAACAATGTAAAACAACAAAATGAGGTTCCTATGCAACTAAACTGCATCTCAGTTCCATTTTGACGGAAACGTATTTTCTGTAACACGTTTCTAATCAACATATCTTTGCCATTTGTTCTATTTTTTTCACTGTTGCTCCTTTTCAATCAACCAACGACGTATCAAATGGACCAGGACTCGTCACCCTGGTAACCGGGAAAATGGAGGAGAGGCTTCAAACATTTTGTGAAAGAGTCGTATTGTAACCCAAATCCGTGAGATTTTCCTAAATGTAATCAAACAGCAAATAAAAATAAAGCTGGTTCACAGTCCTACATCAGATCTGACCCATTTTAAAGTTTGAAAATGTGGAAAAAAAAATATATTTTCACAGTGAAACTTCTGATGTCCACATTTTCAACATTTTTGGTGGAAAAAAAGAAATGTTAAAAATGTTTCTTTAAGAACATTCACATAAAAATCAACCAAAATCCAGCTTTTTAGATTTTTAGCTTTTTGCAGAATCTGGTTAAAGCAATGAAATGTTGATATAAACTGAGCTGCTATTGCAGATTCTAGCTCTGAAAAATCTTGTAATTTTGGTGATTTCTTCAAGATTTTGAGGTTCAGACGGTTAAATTAAAGCTCTAATATGTTTTGCAGATTAACTGTAACATGACGTGCTTCTCAAAGGACATCCGACTTGAAAACTGAGAGCTAGAAGTGATGCTGTACGTTCGTTCTGTGTTTGTGGCTGCAGGGCATCAGCGTGGTGGAGCAGGAGAAGTTGGACAACATGATGATCGAGATGGACGGCACAGAAAACAAATGTGAGTCAGAACAGTTGAAATGACTAACGGCTCGTCATCAGATGGAAACCTGCAGCTCCACATCCACTCCTGTGAAGTCACACATTTTATGTTTACAGAGGCATAAATCCAGACGGGAACGAGGCAGAGCAGATAGATTGTTTTGGCACGAGCAACCCAAACTCACGTCCTCAATAAATAAATGCCCCGGTCACTTATTTTATTCTATAATCATGTCGACTAATCATCTCAGGCAGCAGAATAAACAGCCCTGAATGAAGTTCTGTCAGGAGAAATTCATTTCGGACGGAGCAGGAAAACAATTTTTTGGTTGTTTATTAGCGGTCAGAATAAATTGCAGCTTAATGCGTTGCAAAAAGATTTTAATTCACTTTCTCTACATGCCGAGATCTACAGCATACGAAAAAAGAATTGGCCTTCTTCAAACTGAATGATTATGACTCATTTTATAACAGTAAGAAAAAGAAACTAGACGGATACCAAGCAAAAAGTATGGAATCACAGGAGTGCCATAATAAAAGATAAATCTGTTTAGAAATAAGGAAATACATGTGTAAATATAAAGACGAATAAAAAAAGAATAAATAAAAAATAAATCTGTTAAAAATAAGGAAATAAATGTGTATAGAGGAATACATTTTTAAAAATATGTTAATCAGAAAAAAAGTAAATATAAAGAGGAATAAATAAAAAAAATCTGTTAAAAATATGGAAATAAATGGGAAAATATGAAGAGGAATAAATAAAAGAAGAAATAAAAAATAAATCTTTAAAAAAAATAAGGAAATAAATGCATAAATATAGAGGAATACATTTTTTAAAAAATCTGTTAAAAATAAGAAAAAAGTAAATATAAAGAGGAATACATTTAAAAATAAATAAATCTGTTAAAAAATAAGGAAATAGATGTGTAAATATAAAGAGGATTAAATAAAAAAATGACAAAAGGAAAAACAAAAGGAAAAAACAATGGGAAAGGGGAAAAACAAAATTTACCTCTATATTTTCGTATCTTTTATTTTTTTTTATTCATTCCTCTTAATATTTACACATTTTTTCCTTATTTTTTAAAACAGATTTATCTTTTATTATGGCACTCCTGCAGCTTCAAATTAAAGGATAAGTCAAATCTTTTGGTTGCTTTAAGTGGCAACAATAACAAGTTATTTACAGGTGATAAATTATCTGATATTTAAGTGATATTCCACAGGGTTTTACTCACGTCTATTCTCTACTGTATTTGCTTATTTTTATACCAGTAAAACTCTAAAATTGTATTCAATCTGAAGTAAATTTTGATATGAACACTGTCTTGAAACAGCTCAGTTTGGGGCCAACGCCATCCTGGGAGTGTCTCTCACCATCTGTAAGGCCGGCGCAGCAGAAAAA
This sequence comes from Amphiprion ocellaris, assembly GCF_022539595.1. NCBI lineage: Eukaryota > Metazoa > Chordata > Actinopteri > Pomacentridae > Amphiprion > Amphiprion ocellaris. Next base: position 336,082 of record NC_072780.1, on the reverse strand, counting down.
GACACCCCCCTGTACCGCCACATAGCCGACCTGGCCGGAAACACGGAGCTGGTGCTGCCGGTTCCTGTAAGACGAAAACACTACACATTCACCTCTGACTGTTTCTGCACAACGTTCCTACAAAATGATGCTAATAAAATGACTATTTTTACAGCTATTTTTACAGATATTAATCACGTTGAGTGACAGATGTTTGACACGTTTTTTCTTTAAAGAGGCAATGTTTTAAATAATTACAATCCTTATGATGTCAGACCTCACTGCAAATTTATTGTGTGTATTTATATAATAATATTTAATAATAATGTTCAGGGTTTTATTAAACTATTCCATTGTTTTTTCGTAAGGCTTTCAACGTGATAAATGGAGGATCTCATGCAGGAAACAAACTGGCCATGCAGGAGTTCATGGTTCTGCCTGTTGGAGCCGAATCTTTCAAGTAAGAGTTCATCTTGTTTATCGGAATTTTTCTCACATGACTGTTGGTTGCAGCCGAATCACTAATGTCTTCTTCCTCTTCATTTTTGGCAAATTTTTTGAAGAGACAAGTAGAATAAAGTGATTTTGATGGTCTAGTTACATTTCCTGACATAGCACTACAGAACAGCCTTGCAAGGACTGTTGCAAAGTAAAAAAAAAATCAAGCTAATATTTACGATTTTACAGATTCTGGCTGATAAATTTTGTCATTTTGGTAATTTGTAAAAAAGAAAACAGCAGTAGGTTTGTGGTTCAGAATGTTAAAACATTCTAGTAGGCAGTTCTAGATACACTGTAATTTGCTTTTCATCGTTCAGTATAAATAACGTGAAGCTATAAACAGTCCGATATGAAGCTGTGCTACATTCCGAGTGCATTCATCCTGTCTTCCAGGGAGGCGTTGAGGATAGGAGCTGAGCTTTACCACACACTGAAGGGTGTGATTCAGGAGAAATATGGCCAAGACGCCACCAACGTGGGAGATGAGGGAGGATTTGCTCCCAACATTCTGGAGAACAGTGAAGGTGAGGACGAGGAGATGAAGGCCTCAGATCCTCCATAACTGATCAATATCACCAGGGATATCTATTTTCTTTCTACCGCGGGTCCTTAGACACGCTTGATCGGTCTTAAAAAAAGACGCAATTAAATGTGAAACTATAATTTGCATAATTAAAACAGTCAATAGCTTCAGTCAGCAGAAATCATCTCCTGAACTGGAGATTTTTCAGCCTTCAGTCTGCAGACCCAGATCTCTAACAGTTAGAGGCCTCTCTGCAGTCTGACAAGTTAAGCCTGAGGCCATCCTCCATTTCTTATAGCTCTGGATCTGCTGCAGACGGCCATAGAGAAGGCCGGGTTCACGGACAAGGTGGTGGTCGGGATGGACGTGGCCGCCTCGGAGTTCTACCGCGACGGGAAATACGACCTGGACTTCAAGTCACCACCACATCCAGAGCGACACATCAGTGGAGAGGAGCTGGCCGATATCTACCAGGGCTTCGTCAACAACTACCCAGGTGAAATACTTTGGTTCTGTTAGTTGATCTAGGTTGTACATTTTAGAAGCACATTTCTTTGTAGGCCTCAGCAGAGGTGGAGCCAAGATGGTCCAATAATAAAGCAGTGTGAGGTTGCAATTAGATGGGAGTCCTTAGCTGAACAAGGACACATTAGCTCACGGGTGTCAAACTCTTTCTAGTTCAGGTTCCACATTCAGCCCAATTTGATCTCAAGTGGGCCGGACCAATAAAATCACAGCATATTAACCTATAAATAACCACAACTCCTAACTTTTCCTTTGTTTTAGTACAAAATGCTCACATTTAAGGGATTATCTTTTTACAAAACATTATGAACAACCTCAAATTTCTACAGAAAAATAAATTCAACTTCAGCAACATTATTCCTCAGTTTATCATTTACACATCACCACCTACAGATCACAGAGTGTCTACAAAGGAACACAACATTTAGTCACAGCTATCTGGAACTGAACAATGTAATATTTTACTTAATGATCAAAACGATAAGTCAGGTTTTTTTTTAAAAAGGCAAAAAACAACAAAAACAAGACAATATTACAAAAAAGAGACACAAAATGACACAAGCAAGAAACAAAATGAGACAAATGATATGAAACAAAACAAAAAAGAGACAAAATATTAGACAAAAAAGTTAGAGAATGATCAAAAAATAGACAAATAACAGAAGCAAGACCAAAAAAACCATAAAACAACATAAACGATACACAAAACAATGAATAAAGCAAAACACAAAATGACAAAAATTAAGACAAAAAACACAAGCGAGACAAAACGGAAACAGAAAACGACAAAAACATGAGACAAAAAACAACAAAAACAAGACAAAATACAGTATTACAAAAATGAGACAAAATAACAATGAGCAATCCAGTATTTTACTTTCTGATCCAAACAACTTGTCACGGTCTAGAAATGATTTTAAATTTATAGTTTTACTAATTTACAATCTGCAGTTAATGTCTTCTCTGGAATTTTTACACTTTGAGGGCCGGATTGGATTTTGGCCCGTGGGCCACATGTTGGACACCTCTGCTTTAGACAGAAGAGTCTTACGTGTACTTTCATTATGTCGTTAAGATTTAAGCATCTTATGAGCTTCATCAAAAAACAAAAGAAAACATTCCAATCAGCCGAGGGTGACATAAAACAGCTTGTTATGTTGTATATGAGCCCTCATGTAATTCTACACGACAGTCAAGTAAATGATAAGATTAAGAGACCAAAAATGACTATTTAGCTTACAGCAATTTGCTTAAAAAAACACTGAGACATTTTGCCACAACAATATGAGTAACAGTCTCAGCCCAGAGGGGATTTTGTAGCGTCCACATGACACAACGAGGCTAAATGCAGCTTATTTGTCAATAAACTCTTTAAAACAGCCAAAAACCTTTAAACAATCAAGACTGCATCACCTACCTGACAGTCACAGAGGAATCCACGTGGCAAACAGCAGCCATGATAAACATGTGCTTTAAATATCCTCATTCAGGGGCGGGGCCGTGGGAGGAGTCAACCTTTCTCTGGTGGTGGTGGTTCAATGGCTATCAGGAAATATCAAATTTGCCTGAGCACAAATGTTCCCACCACACAGACATCCTGTGAAAACTGTTCGCGACAAATTGGCATTTTCCCATGACCTGTGAACTGAAAACATCCAATCAACGCATTTTTTATTATATATTAAACAAGATGCCTAACGAATTCAGCCACCTAAAGTTATTCACTACTTCAAGCTAAAGGACAAAATACAACTTCAGGAATACTCTCCTTCAAAAACATCAGTTTCAACAGAGGAGTTTTCTTTTTTAATAATCTTGTGTTAATAAATGTGTCAGGCAGAAAACATCTGCAATCTGAATTGGGATCACTTTAACATTTGCTCAAAGCATCTTTACATTCTTTAGCAGAAAAAAATAAGCTACAAATGCTTTGTTTTTTAAAAAAGGTAAACTTTCCAGGACAATTCATTTAGGTTGGATTAGACTTGGACTAGAGCTGTGCGTCTTAATCTGCAGATTAAAAAGTTAATATGAAATTAAAGTCTGCAGAAATGTACATTTTTGTTGTCTTCTTTTAGCAGGTGCCAGTTAATTCAATAGCCAATCAGCAGCTTGATAAAAACACATTAACCCCAGATAGCTGACATTATGAAACCCAAATGAAAAACAGCTGAACCTCCTCATGTACCGAGGCAACATTTTCAGCTGACCTAATGATCTAATAGTAGAACTTCAGGACACTGATCCTCATCCTCTTTTACAAACTGATGCATCAGAAAACTCTCTGGCTTGTTTGGGCTCCGATAACTGCCATAAATCATAGAACAAGAAAAAACAAATGTTGAATTTCTTCAATTACTTACTGGAATCACCATGTCTAACATTTTTCAAGTGTCCACAGTTGCTTTCGATACAGAGTTCCGTACCTACCGTGTGACGTAAGTCGCTTTTCGGCGTAAGTCGGAACTCCTGTGAAAATGTAAACAGACCTGTTAAGTGCATCACGATATCGATCAGTTTACATATTTGTACAACTACAGCAACAAAAACAGTCATTAGCTCACACTGAATACAACTTGGTAGGAAAACACCGGCGAAAATGTAAACTGTAAGTCTGACTTACGCTTGGGAGCCATAATGAAGTTAGCGAATGTAGCATAATCCAATGTGGCAGAGAATGTAAACAAAGCCATCTTATAGCGCCGCATCACAATGTATTCGTCCGCCAACTAGTTCCACTGAACCAGTTCCAAAGTAATTATGAAACGCTGTAGGTTGAGGACGTCTTAAACCGAGGACTCCCTGTACTTTTGAAAATTATGACTTTACTGTAGATCAGAGATGACTCGATCAAGATCTTCCAATGGGATCAGGCCCAATCAAGGCAGCTGTTATCTAATCAGTATCAGCACAAACCTAACATATGATATTACTGTTTTGTTGCCACAGATACACAATCTGGGCCACAAAGGTGGTTGATACATAACCCACTGCAATGTAAGAATGCCATCCTGGTCAGTTCCAACTTGATCTGCTACATGTGCGCTAGTTGAATGTCATGAACTGTAACAGAAGACTTTGTCATGGTGCCCCTTCACTGGCTGAACCCCAGCAATGTTCTCTACTTGCCTGTTTCTTCTGGTCACTTCAATATGAAACAGTAAGAGGCTTCCCCTGTTGGCACAACCAGGTACTACAGCTAATCCACAATGCTTAAACTAGAGTACTGTAATTTCCGGACTACTGAGCGCACCTGAATATAAGCCTCACCCACTAAATTTAAAAAGAAAAGAAGTTTTGTACATAAACAAGCTGCACCTGACTATAAGCCGCAAATGTATCGTGAGATATTTACACAGAAAGATATTTTTTTAACTTTTAATTAAAGTATGCTTTTTCCGAACGGTGCCTGTAACCTGGCAGTAAAAAGCATTGTCAGTTCACGCTGCCGACTCCAAAGTCTCACCATTGATTCATTGATATCAAGCTTATGTACAGGAGCTCTATTTCCTTCTTCGACAGGCAGATCGGTTGCCTTTAACTTAAAAACTGTGTTTCTGACCCGATTCTGCCAGCCGCCGAACCGCGATTGGGCAGCCTCGGGTCGCGCTAGCCCGCTTAGCTTAGCGGTTGGGCATAGTGATGGTCCTCTGATACCCGAGGCTTCGACACATGCGCTGTAGCTCATGAAGCAAACGTATCGAGCCACTGTGCCGAGGCGTGGTTTGGTCACGTGACTCGTGACGTTTGAATCACTTCAGTGACGTTTGAAGCACTCAACTGCTTCGAATCACCTGATTGGTTCGGTTTGTTATGTGAATCACTCAGCGGGATCGAGTGTTCCGGGATAGGAGATCCCTATTTAGTGTCGTTCATTTGAATTGTTTTTCGCAGAATAGATTGGTTTTTTTGCTGTTGTTTTTGCTTTGAGAGTTAGTAGTATGTCAGATTTCGTATTTCGTAGAGAATAGATAGATAGATAGATAGATAGATAGATAGATAGATAGATAGATAGATAGATAGATAGATAGATAGATAGATAGATAGATAGATAGATAGATAGATAGATAGATAGATAGATAGATCCTATATATATATATATATATTCCCAACTCACCACCCCCATGCCACAACACCTGGCACAGAACCTTGTCAGGTGCTTAGCTGACAGACTACAAACCAAAGAAAAGAACAGTTCACTGACTGTTGCTACACTTGTGGCTCTGCAGTTCAAAACTTTTGGATTCACCAATCAGAGTGGCAGCCAGTGTGAAAGAACGTTTAATAACAGAATGAACAACAATTAACATAAAGAATACCAAGCAGCAGTCATCTACGCCACAAGCACCACCACAGCCTCGTCCTCCACCACCAGCAGCACCTTCCACAGGTATTTTTTTTCTCTTCTGAATAGGGAATGACTGACATTTCTGGTGATGATGATGATGATCTTCAATATTTTTCAGTTCAACTGTGGAGCCTATTAGACGAAGACGCAAGTAGAGCCTGGCAAATGCAAAGCGCCACAGCGAATGCAATTGTAGTAAGAACGGCAGACCCACTGGCCAGTGGCAAAGAATTTAGTGTGAGTGCGTTTGATTTAATTCGAACAGTTTCACTGGTCCACTGCGACTTGTTCGGTAATTTTATTGGTCTGATGTGATGAGGCTAAATGTATTGATGGCATGATGCTCGCACGTAAAAATCTATACATTAGCCGCATCGTTGTATAAGCCGCAGGGTTCAAAGCGTGAGAAAAAAGTAGCGGCTTATAGTCCGGAAATTACGGTATATTTTTTTGTTTTTTAGCGTGGATAGCGCAAATACAAGGTTTATTGCCTTTTTCCAAGGATTCAGAGGGTTAAACCACTGAATCCTCTAGTTTGGCCCTCTTCCTTTATGACTAGAATGCTTCACCACCTCCATCCACTTCATGTTTTAAGTAATCTAAGAATTCTCATTGACATGTGTCACTGTGCACTCCTAAACTTTGCCTTCTCCTGGTTCAACCCTTTGATGAACAACATGGGTCAAGAGATACTCATTTTCCATTGAATATGGGTCACTTTTGACCCATGTTGTGCATCAAAGGGTTAAAGGAATAAGACGATAGTTCTTCCTCAACAATATTTCTCTCTCCTCCCTCCTTCCCAGTGGTGTCCATCGAGGACCCGTTCGACCAGGACGACTGGGAGGCCTGGTCCCGTCTGACGGCCCAGGTGGGGATCCAGGTTGTCGGTGACGACCTGACGGTGACCAACCCCAAAAGGATAGAGAAGGCAGCTGAGGAACGAGCCTGCAACTGCCTGCTGCTCAAAGTCAACCAGATCGGCTCAGTCACCGAAGCTATCCAGGCGTATGTCTGCTCTGTTGTTGTTTAAAGTAAACACACTATTTACATGGAAGGAGAACACCAGTGAGCAACTGTGCTTGTTTTTAAGTAACCCAAGGACTCCTCCACATGTCACAAGTGTCCTGTGAAAGACACTAAAACCCAAGGTGTTCCTGTGATGGCAGGCAAGCTTCTTGCAAGGCAGTTCTATCATCATTAATGTGTGAGTGTGTGTGAATGAGAAATATACTGTAAAGACCTTTGTAGAACTAAGTGAAGGTTAAAAGGCGTTATATAAGTGCACACCCTAGAGAAGCTTTAGTGTTAAGGGATGATTCTTTCTTCTAGTGTCTGATTGGTGATTTAATCGTGAGTTTATTTTGGCCACCATCCCCTTTGAAATAGTCTCCTTGTGCGGTGATACTCAGCTCCCAGTGTTCCTGCAACAAATCCCTGGAGTAAGTAGAGCAAGTAGAAATGATGAATCACTACACTGTGACCGAACGCAGAGCACATTAGAGCACCCAGTTTGCTCTGAATGTTCAACCTCAGGTGCCTCGGGACGTTGCAGTAGAACTTTGCATTGAGCGTTTGACTTTTGGGGATGAATTCACGGTGCACCCACATGAAAACTGATGTAGTTTTGTAGCACATAACATTCTCACTGCACATCACCATCAGTCCACTATAGGGGGAACAACACTCTGGCTTGTTTGTATTTCTTTAAACCAATTACACTCGTCAGTGGACAGTAAAGGATGCGACTTCAGTGTTCAAAAAAGTGACCGCTGGAATTGTTGTGCTGGAACATTTACATGCAGGAAGACAAGGACTGTGAATGAAGTGAATGATCCACCACAAATAACTAGCAGAGCTGCCTTATTGCACAATCCTAGTCCTTGGCAAAACCTTAACTTTGGATTTCATTTTCCATACTGTAGTGTTCAGTCTGAAACTTGTTGTTCTTGTTTCTGTAAAACTGTAACATGCAGATACCAGAAGAACAGAAGAATGGCGACTGAGATGCTGGCCAATGGCAGACTTAAACATGCAATGTGTTTCTGGTCATTTTGCATCTCTTTGTGGTTGTTTTTGGGTCTCATTGTGGTGGTTTTATGCCTCTTTATGGTCAGTTTTCTTCCACTGTGGAAACAACTGTTTAGTCTCTTGGTGGTGGTCGCAAACCCACCTCACATCAGCAGTGATGATCCTCAACATGAAAGCTGGATCATCTCAGCTGCTGACTAACACTGAATGTGATCACTGTGTGGTCAGAAAAACATTCAGAACACATATCCTGATGGGACGCAATATCCTAATACAGGGGGTCCTCGGTTTACGACTTCCTCCACCTACGGCGTTTCGTCGTTACGTTGGAACTGGTTAAGTGGAACTAGTTGGTTAACAGAGCGGACGAATACGTTGTTATGCGGCGCTATCAGACGGCTTTGTTTCCATTCTCCGGTTGTACACCACCTTGGATTGTGCTACATTCACTAACTTTTTGTCCTTCATTATGGCTCCCAGCGTAAGTCAGACTCTTCTGATGCTTGGAAGAAAAGGAAAGTCGTCTCCATCCAGCTACTTAAACTTGTTCTTGCACAATGAATCGTGAATCGCAGCAAACTTGACTTCTTTACTGTGGCTCTTGATTGTGTGAAAACTGCAACAAAAACAGAATAAAACAACATAAATGTATGTAAATAAATCTTTTTAACTTAACCGGTAAGTTCAAAAATGAAGTTAGTTATTTACGACATTGTCTCTGTGGCGTTTACAAAGTAGAGAGCCGTGCATCCAGACAAGCATGTACATGTGTAAAGCTAAACATCAAAATAGCAGACAGGAAGTGACAGCTGTCATCAGATAACTTCAAAATAAAGTACATCGATAATTCTGCCTTAAGGTCAACACACCATGGAAGTGAAATTAGATTTAATTAAACGCTTGGAACAGGACGAAACACCGACGAACATCAGCATTATTAGATCAAGTTGTAAAAACAGTGCAACATATTCTGTTATCTTCTTGTGAAATGTTTCAAATGTGCATGAAAGTTGTTGGTATTCATGACTTATGAAGAACTGATCGATGTCGTGATGCACATAACGGTTTTGTTTCCATTTTTTCCGGAGTTCTGACTTACGGTGAAAATCGACTTAAATAATCTGTAGGAACGGAGCTCGGGCATAAGTCGAGGACCCCTGTTCAGACAATCTCAGAACTTTGTGATCAATCCATGTCAAATAACTATAGATTTTTGGTTTTATTTCAAACAGTCTTAGCTTCTGAGATCCAAAAACAATCAGGATGATAAAAAAGTGACTTCCAGGTGCAACCAAACACACCTGGGTCACGTCATCTAGATGTTGTCTTCTCTGAAAGAACCTAACATGGCTACCTCAGGCTGGTGCTAGACTTGGAAATGACCGTCGTCCTCCTCCGCTCAGCAGTCCCACGATCAGTCACCATGTTGTCGGTCACATCAGCTGTCAGCCATGTTGACCTTGTGCCAAAGACGATCCGCGACAAACAGGCATTTACAGGAGATAAATGAAGGACCAGAAGGGACGTGAGGTTTTTAGTATGAAGATTAGCTGTCAGTCAGACGTACAGCTGCCTGCCACTGCTGCGTGCATCTATCTTGTCTTAGTTGATGTCTTTGTAGAGAGAGTGTGTACTGCTATCCTGAATGTGTGTCATCAATCGGAGGCTTAACAAAATGTCACTCAGTGTTATGAAGCTATCAGTCATGACGGCGTGGCTGGATTACAGCAGCAGGAGAAGAGGACAATTAAATGATGGAACCAGGGCTGATGACAGTACAGGTGATGAATCGCGTCCGTCACGTGAAGAGCTTCCTGCATCGTTGATCTGATATATCGGCTGCTTCTTAGAATGCCGCCGGCTGAGTGGGAACCACAAGAACCCCGAAGCATCAGTGCACATCTTAATTTTCATGTTGTTAGCAGCTGTCAGATGAGCTGCAGTCACAAATGAATCACAATCAGATTTACTGACTTGTGTAGTAAACATACAAAAAAATGTTATCGGGATGAAATTCCAGCATCTGCAGCTGTAAAAATAGACTATAAAACATCTATCTTTTGAAAATAGAGCAATTTCCCACAATTGAAATACATTTTCTAACCATAACAACTATAAAATTACATAGATTGAAAGATAAGTGATACATACGTTAATGAAAACTGTATTTTGACAGATTCATTTAACATTTGTGCTGAAAAAAGGCTTGTAATTATACAAGATATCTCTCATTTAACAAACAAATCTCTGTAAAATTGCAAAATCAACGCTTCTTATCTGTAAATTCTCACTAATTGTATCTAATTTTAGAAATATTTATAACAACTTGAAAGTAATAGTTTTTTTCTTATAAACAACAGGAAATATTTGGGAAATTGCGATGTCAACACACAAAGTGTGGTAAAATAAACACTAAATGTGTGTTTTGGATGTTTTCTCTTCACTTATGAAAAAAGATGTGGAAAAAAATAAAAAAATCTCTGCCACCTGCAGACAGCTAATAGATCATCAGGTTAATATAACAATATTTAGCTTAAACCAGGGCTGCACAGTGGTGTAGTGGTTAGTACTGTCGCCTTGCAGCTAGAAGATCCCTGGTTCGCGTCCCGGCTTTCCCGGGATTTTTCTGCATGGAGTTTGCATGTTCTCCCTGTGCATGCGTGGGTTTTCTCCGGGTACTCCGGCTTCCTCCCACAGTCCAAAAATATGCTGAGGTTAATTGATCATTCTAAATTGCCCGTAGGTGTGAATGTGAGAGTGATTGTTTGTCTCTGTATGTAGCCCTGTGACAGACTGGTGACCTGTCCAGGGTGTCCCCTGCCTTCACCTGAGTCAGCTGGGATAGACTCCAGCCCCCCCATGACCCTAGTGAGGATTAAGCGGTGTATAGATAATGGATGGATGGATGGATAGCTTAAACCATCCAGGTGCTCAGGTGCATCCTCACAGACTTACTCGTGTTTGACGTCAAACTGTTCATGATGAGGATTCATTGTCGGACCAACAGTTTGGCTGGAAATCCAGCTCTGATGTTGCGTCTGTGTCTCAGGTGTAAGCTGGCTCAGGCCAACGGCTGGGGTGTGATGGTCAGCCATCGCTCAGGAGAGACGGAGGACACCTTCATTGCCGACCTGGTGGTGGGACTCTGCACCGGACAGGTAACTCATCGAGTCATCAAATGCTAACGTATAGATCAGGGGTGTCAACATGCGGCCCGTGGGCCTAAACTGGCCCTCCAGAGGGTCCAATCCGGCCCTCAAAGTGTAAAAATTCCAGAGAAGACATGAACTGCAGATTGTAAATTAGTAAAACCATAAATTTAAAATAATTTCTAGACCATGACAAGTTGTTTTGATCATAAAGTAAAATACTAGCTTGTTCTTTGTTTTTTTGTCATTTTGTGTCTCATTTTTGTAATATTTTTTCTTGCTATTGTTTTTTTTTTTTGTCTTTTTTTATCTGACTTTTGTCATTTTGATCATGTAGTAAAAACTGGTTCGGCCCACCTGAGATCAAACTGGACTGAATGTGGCCCCTGAACTAAAATGAGTTTGACACCTCTGGTATAGATGAATCTGGAGGCTGACTTGTTGTCTTCAAAATAGCGAACTGTAAATCATTTCGAGCTGTTTTTTTAGGTGGAGCTCAACTTTAATTTTTTTTACAGAATCTGGCTAAAGCAAAGGGTCTGTTTTAGTCAGTTTTTAAAATTGTGCATGTAATATTAAGCGATTTTGTTGAAATTTTAGGATTTCAGGGTTAGATTTGGTTGTTTTTCAATAGAGTACCATCAGAAATGTGATAATCTATTAATTCTTTCTGTCTTTCTCAGTTTCTGGCTGATAAATGGTGTCATTTTGGTGAAGTTTTTTTAACCCTCGTGTCATCCTGCGGATCAAAATTGGCCCATTTTAAAGGAAGGAAAACAAACATATTTTCACAGCGAAACTTCTGATGTCCACATTTTCAACATTTTTGGGAAATCTTTGAACATTTTTTGGTGGAAAAAAAAGAAATGTTAAAAATCAACCAAAATCCAGCGAATTTCGCTGGATTTTGGTTGATTTTTATGTGAATGTTCTTAAAGAAAATATTAGAAGTTTCACTGATATATATGGAATACTTTAGATATTATTAGGATTTTTTGGGAATATTTTTACTCATTTTTTGAAAATATTTACAAGAATTTTGTCAAATTTGGGGGATTTTTGGGAAACTTTTGAGGAATTATTGTAATTTTCTTCCTGAAGTTTTTTTTTTTTTTTTTTTTTTTGGGGGGGGGGGGTTGCTGATTTTTTTGGATTTTTTTCAGACAAGGAAACAATATTTTTTGGTGCCCGTAAATGAAGACAACAGGAGGGTTAAAGACACGCCTTTCAAACTCACCTGTGGGTTTGGGGTTCAGATAAATCTCTGCTTTTACTGTATGTTTTAAGAGCCTGAAGGTTAGATTCCTGCACTGCTGCACTGGTAGTGAGCTGAAGGGTGAAACCAATGCAGTGATGGAGGCGGAGTAGCTTCAGAGCCAAAAAAAAAGGTTTCTGATGCTGCAGTTTAAAAATACACTTCAGAGGATGGATTATAACCTGTAAAAAAGGACAAACTGAACAAACAATTTCCCCTCGGCGATCATTAAAATATTTCTGATTCTGATTTCTCTACATAGCGTGTGAAACCCAGTAACTCCAATTTAGAAAATGTCTCTGATGGCTTCAGGACATTTTCATAATTTTCCATGTCACAGATGGGTGTTTCTTTTTTCTGTTCTCTGATTAGTCTGCAGGATGATTCTCTGTGTCTCTGTTGCAGATTAAGACCGGCGCCCCCTGCAGATCTGAGCGACTGGCCAAGTACAACCAGCTCATGAGGTCAGTGTGCTGCAGACAGGATCAGTCGCTCTACAGTCACGTGATGCACTCGTTTCGGTTGGTCGGTGAAGCATTTTAGGGCATTTTTTCTTCTGCTCTCTACATTCTGTTTAGCTGAGCTTGGTCCAGGTTTCTAGTCCTGTTGGTTGCTGTTGGGATTCACTGGAACACCTGATGGAACTGAGCCACGGTTGACCAAACTATATACATACGGTGTGATGTAGATCAGCAACCCTGTGATTAATCTGATTCAAAATGTTAATCGTTGACAGCACTACTACAAATTGCTCAAATCTGGACTGGATTGTCCTACAATGAAATTAAATTCTTTAAAGCACAGTTTCTGATCTGTGATTTTTAAAAATTTTACCTGTAAAAACAAAAGAAAAAGGAAGATTGCAGTGCCTTTTCCCATTTGGACTGAACACGTTAGAGCTGGATACTAAATGCTCTACTTATTTAGCATTTTCACAAATAGCATAAAGCTTTCGCAAATTTGAAGGTGGGTTTTAGGCTTTATTAAGGGTTAATCCAAAGTGTCTCTCTCACCTTTAAATTGTTAAACTGTTTAAAAGTTTAAATTTCCCTTAACTTTCCCCTTAACTATGAATCAGAAGCAAACTTCAGTCTGGTTTCTTTGTGTTGTGTTGAAATGTGACACAACATTGACAAAGAAAACACACAGATGAGATAAATATGGCAAAAAAAAAAAATCTAAATATTTTGGTAAGTGTTTCAGCACTTGTGCTGTCAGGACACACTTAATACCATGTTATATTATTTTCTGACATCATGTAATTGGGTCAAAAGTGAATTTTTCAGTGGGAAAAGTGAATAACATATATCTCTATCTATCTATCTAGCTATCTATCTATCTATCTCTCTATCTGTCTGTCTGTCTGTCTGTCTGTCTATATATATATATATATATCCCTTCTTTGAGTCTGTTTGTTCATGCAAAATGAAACGCGATTAATATAGATTAAAAATTAATGATAAATAAAACTATTCGCGATTAATCGAAATTAGTCCACAGCAACCTTGTGATTAATCTGATTCCTACCACTACTTTCTACAGAATGTGTTTAGCCCAAACACTTTTATTAGGGACATTTTTGAAATGAAACAGGCGGAAAATGAAATACAACATTAATATGTTGAATATCTTTGCACTTTTAAACTTTTTTTTTAAGCCACTTTATACTACATTGTCTTACAGTGTGTCAATACTATACTATTTCATCCTCATCTCTCACCCCTGTATATATTGCAAATATTATTACTACTGACAATGACTTGTTTTGTCAGCAGCAGTTGCATAATCTGCTGCCAATTCTGTCACAGGAGCAGATTCATCAGTCAGTTTGTAGGAAAACACAAGAGGTTTAGGGGGTAAATTGGCAGAAAATGTCACTTGTACATCTTTTATTTCAGCCTTCTGAATCAAATTGACAGATTTTCTGTTTCAAACCTCAGCTTTTTACTAATTCATGTTGTTATTATGACTTTCGTTGGCATTTGGTTGATTTTTTTGTGAATGTTCTTAAAGAAAATAGAAGTTTTACTGATATATATGGAATCACTTTAGATATTTTTAGGATTTTTTTGGAAGATTTTTACTCATTTTTTGAAAATATTTGCAAGAATTTTCCTGCCAAATTTAGGGGATTTTTTTTTTTTTTTTTTTAAATAAAACTTTGAAGGGAAACTTTGAAGTTGAGAAAAACTGGAGAAAAGTGGTTTAACCCTCGTGTTTTCCTGCGGGTCAAAATTGACCCGTTTTAAAGTTTGAAAATGTGGAAAAAATATATTTTCACAGTGAAACTTCTGATGTCCACATTTTCAACATTTTTGGGAAATCTTTGAACATTTTTCGGTGGAAAAAAAGAAATGTTAAAAATGTTTCTTAAGAACATTCACATAAAAATCAACCACAATCCAGCGAATGTCACTGGATTTTGGTAGATTTTTATGTGAATGTTCTTAAAAAAATATTAGAAGTTTTACTGATTTATATGGAATCACTTTAGATATTTTTAGGATTTTTTGGGAAGATTTTTATTCATTTTTTGAAAACATTTACAAGAATTTTCTTGCCAAATTTGGGGGATTTTTTTTTTTAAACCAAACTTTTAAGGGAAATTTTTAAGGAATAATTGGAATTTTCTTCCTGAAGGTTTTGCAAATTTTCAGAAATTTGGGGAATTTTTTTGCTGGGTTTTTGGATTTTTTCCAGACAAGGAAACAATATTTTGTGATGCCCATACATGATGACAGCAGGAGGGTTAAAACCATAATAACTCTTTCGAGAAACAATCACTTTTAGCACTTCTTTCATGGCACTCTGCCCAACTGAATATTAAGCTGTCACTTTTTTTGGTATTCAACATTTTTGGTGTCCTCTTTCAGCTCCAAATCTGCTCTAACATGGCTCCTCGTGTTCCCGCTCTGTCTTAGCGCTTAGCATCAGAGAGCTAATTGACGTGACAGGCAACAGCAGCGCCTATTAAATGTTAAATACACAAACTGTTGTGATGATAATGGAAAAATGCTGTAATATTTCTAATAAGTTACTCAAACGTTATTTTTTATGGTATTTTCATGGAAAGAAACACGTTTTTTAACTGTAAAATCAGCAATATCAACACATTTCTTACGGCTGGGCGATAAATCAATGTTATCGATTAATTCGAGTTTGTACTTAATGTCGATTTGTTTTAATGAAAATCGATTTTCTCATCAACATCCACCATCAACGCCTTCCCGCTGGGCTCCCGTAGTTCAGAGTGCGCCCCTCTCCCCCCCACGCTTGATACACAAACAACATGGCGGCGAGCGGTGCAGATCTAAAGGCTCGTGTCCACTAGATGCTATTTTCCCGCACGGCAACGCACCACATCTGAAAATCTCATGGACGGCGGTCACTAGCGAACCACAACATGGTCACATGACAGCACTGACCAACAGCAGGATGCTACGTGGTCACATGACCGAGCTTTCAGCTGGACAGTCCTGCAGACAAGTCGGATAAACACAGCGGCTCGGCCGCAAACTTTCCCTTTTATTTCAAAAACACGTCAGCGAAAAGTATTTCTGAAAGCATTTGAAGCGAGAAATAATCTGTGCAGCAGCTGAATCTGTCCTTGTTTTAGGTCACCGACGCCTAGTTTTGACGTTTGAGGACAGTTTCACGATGCATGGAATCTCCGCACCTGCATCCAATTTGCATAAAGTAGAACAGTGGTTCTCAACCTGGGGTCCGCTTTGTCTGCTCTGAGGCTGTGATGTTATATAAAATAGATTTTTACATTCTGGATAAAATCAGAGTAACAGACTCGCTTTGTCATCACAAGTCTACTTATAAAACATTTTAAAAACATTTATTTGGTCTTTCTTCAGGTTGGCTCTAGTTCATCCCGATTCATTAGTTTGTGTTACAGTTAGAAAATTACTGACGGAAACGGTGTCTGAAAAACGCAAAACCGCTGCAAACAGCGAAGAGACACAAATATTCAACAAATTTACTGCAGCCAGCAACTGACTCCTGCTGCTCATACTACAACTCTTGGTTTAATATTAAATATTTTTTCTCATAATTGTAAGGAATTTTTTAGTTTAAAAAAAATTAAAAATCAATAACTTAACTCTTATGCATTGTAGTGTCAACAAATTTACTGCAGCCATAAACTCTCTCCTCCCCGTCATAGTACAACTCTTGAACTCTTGGTTTGATATAAAATATTTTTTTGTAATTTTAGGAAATTTTCTATTAGTAATACAATTCAATAACTTCCCTCTTATGTTTTGTAGTGTACTTATGTGGTGGTGGTGGTGGTTGTGGTGGTGGTGGGTGGGGCGCTGGGGCTGGGTGCAGCTTATAGGAGGGGCTCCAAGCCACACAGGTTGGGAACCACTGAAGTAGAAGTCAGTCTACTTTATGCAAATGAACTGCAGCCCTCTCCAGGTAAACACACCGGATCGCAGCAGGAAATGCACCGCAACCGGACCAGCATGCCACATGCAGCGCATTTCCAGCTGCGATCCGCTGTGTTTACCTGGAGAGGGCTGCAGCTTATTTGCATAGAGTAGACTGGACTCCGGGGTGCAGAGATTAGGTAGGGGGCAAAAAAAAAAAAAAATCGGATAAATCGTGAATCGGGATTTTTTTGTGAAAAAATCGGAGATTTTTTTTTATACCATATCGCCCAGCCCTAACATTTTTTTACTGTAAATGTAGAAAATGTTTTCCCGTAATTTTACAGTGGCATTGTGGTGACCACAGCTGCCAAAATTTTACCATAGAACCTTTTTTTTTTTTTGTTTGTGTACTTCCACACTGGATTCAGCCTCAAGCTGCGGCACTAAAGTGTAGATAATGAGGAACTCTGCCCAGCTGCAGACCCACTTTTTGATGCATGATCTTATAAAAATGTTTAGCGCAGCTGGAACTAAATTCTCTCTTTCTTCCTTTTTCTATTTTTTCGTCTCTGCAGAATTGAGGAGGAGTTGGGCGACCAGGCTCGCTTCGCCGGCCATAACTTCAGGAACCCCAGCGCCCTGTGAACCTGACAGACGAATGACTCGCGCACACACACACACACACACACACACACACACACACACACACACACACACACACACACACACACACACACACACACACACACACATGCACGCATGCAAACACACACACGCACACAAACACACGTGCACGCAAACATACACACACAAACTGACCAACACGACAAACAAGGAATGAGCCATGTACTACAAAGAAAGATCTCACAGATTCATGACAAAAAAAACAACAAAAAAAAACAACAAAACACAAGAGCAAAGGAGCCTAGCAAAATAAATAAATGAATGAATAAATTATGCACTGGACTTACAGGTAGGGACATGATGCTGTATGCACACACACACACACATATATAGAGTACACAGATGCAACACACGCTAATGCACATGCAGGGGAATAGCATAAAAATATCCTATTTATAAGCCAGACATGCACTGTTACTGTAGTTTCAGAGGAATAGTTCATGTACAGTCGGAGGGGAGATGTGCAAAAACCAAGATTATTGTTGTTAAAAAAAAAAGAAAATGAGTAGAGATATTGTAGAATAACGTAGACTGAAGCACGCAAGTGAAAGAGATGCAACACCAAAAGCAGATGTTTTGCAGAAAGCAGCAGTTTCAGGGACTGGGTGGAAGTAAGAGCAGAACTACACACTGTAACACCTGAACACTCACACACTCAGCTGTGTCACACTCTCACCTGGACACTCCAGCACCTGCACTCCTCCTCTTCCTCCTCTTCTTCTTCTTCTATCTTTTCGTCTCCTTTTTCTTCTCGTCGTGTCTCGCCCCTTCTTCTTCTCCTCCTCCTCTTCCTCCTGATGTGATTCTGATTATTTGTCCTTCATGCTTGAAGTCCCGCCTCCATCTCAAAGAAGAAAAAAGAAAAGAAGAAAAAATATCGAAACCCTGAGTCCCCTTTGTTCCTTCGGTTCCTCCTGAATGTCCATAGAATAGCTGTGTTGAAAAAGAAGAAAGAGAATTTTAAAAAATGATTTAAAAAAAAAAAAAAAAGAATATTCAACAGAACGCTTGTCATTGAGAATAATGTGAAAATATGTGAAATAAAAAAGATGATAATTTACAATTTCAATCACAGTTGAAGGAGTTTTGTCATTTTGTACTTGTGTTCCTTCTCAATCTTTCGTTTCAGCTCATTTAGTAAAATCTGTGGCAAAGCTAAGAAGCTTATAGAGTTGTTACGTTGTGATTTTTCCACCTTAAACTATGGAATTACAGGAGTGCCATAATGAATGATAAATCTCTTAAAAAAGATAAGGAAATGTGTAAATATAAAGTGGAATAAATAAAGAATAAATAAATAAATAAATCTGTTAAAAAAAATAAGGAATAAATGTGTAAATATACAGAGGAATAAATAAATCTTTAAAAAATAAGGAAATAAATGTGTAAATATAAAGAGGAATAACTCAAAGAATGAATAAAAAAATAAATCTGTTAAAAAATAAGGAAATAGATGTGTAAATATAAAGAGGAATAAATAAAAGAATAAATAAATTAATCTGTTCAAAAATAAGGAAATAAATGTGTTGATATGACGAGGAATAAAGAAAAGAATAAACAACAAATAAATTGTTAACAAATAAGGAAATAAATGTGTAAATATAAAAAGGAATACAATTAAAAACCTGTTAAAAAGCAAGGAAATAAATGTAAAAATATAGAGGAATAAAAAAAGAATAAATAAAAAATAAATATGTTGAAAATAAGGAAATAAATGTGTAAATAAAAAGAATAAATAATAAATAAATCTTTAAAAATAAAGAAATGTGTAAATATAAAGAGGAATTAATAAAAAATCTTTAAAAAAATAAGGAAATAAATGCAAATTTAAAGAGGAATAAATAAAAGCATAAATATAAAATAAATCTGTTAAAAAATAAGGAAATACATGTGTAAATATAAAGAGGACTTAATAAAACAAAAAATGGAAATATAAAGGTAAATTTTGTCGTTGCTTTCTCTTTTTCCTTTTGTTTTTTCCCTTTTGTCAAGGCTTTTTCCTTATTTGTTGCTCTTTATATTTATTTATATTTATTTTTATATTTATTTTCTTATTTTTATAACAGATTTATTTATTTATGTATGTTTTTATTCCTCTTCATATTTACACATTTATTTCCTTATTGTTGAACAGATTTATCTTTTATTATGGCACTCCTGTGATTCCATATAAACTGGTTGATTTTACAGCTGCTTCCCATAAAAATAGTTGAGTTTTTGCAATTAATTGCAGTTAAAATTGCTGAGATAGAAAATAATCACAACAAAGCAGTTAATTTCAGTGAGAGAGCAAAATTATTTGACACTAACACATTATTTTAGAGGACTTAATATTTAATCAGTGCTCGTGCAGCATGTTTTAGTCTCACTAGATAGACTTTTCTGAAAGAATAGAAAAGATAGAATCTTGTGTAATTATCATATTGCAAACTTACCCCACTTTTCTCATGTACAAAGCCTCTCCATCTGTCTACAGCAGCCTGTAGGTGCAGTGTGATGTGGGAGCTGGACTCTTTCCTTTTCAGGGGCTTTGGGTAGTGTTGGTTCAGTGGTTTAGGCTCTGGTTTTAATCAAAAGTTCGGGATTCAAGTCTTCAAGCTCTGCCTCCTCCACAGAGGACATGTTTATTGGGTTCAGGAGTTCCTCAAAGTGCTCTTTCCACCACTCAACAATGTCTTTAGACTGTGGGAGGAAGCTGGAGAACAGGGAGAACATGCAGACTCCAAACAGAAAGATCCCAGCCCCAGGCCGGGACGCAAACCGGGGAACTGGGACAGTGCTAACCAAATCAATCTCTGTGCAGTCGTCAGGAAAAACAGTTCTGGCTTAGTAAGATATAAACAGAAAAATATGAAAACCACTTGTTGCTCAGGAGTTATTTGAACTTGCAGACATGGTTTGCTTTGGGAGTTGCTTCCCCGAGCGAAGGAGTTCAAGTATCTTGGGATCTTGTTCACGAGTGTTGGGAAAATGGAGCGTGAGATCCTTCACCTCTAAAGGAGCCAGAATAACAAGACAGAAAACGACAAAAACAAGACCTAAAAGACAAAAACAAGACAGAAAACGACAAAAACAAGACAGAAAAGACAAAGATGAGACAGAAATCCTGATTTCAGTGCAATATCTATTTATATTACAGTTGAGGTGGTTTGCACATCTGATTCAGATCCTCCAGGGAGACTTCTTTTGGAGGTTTTCTGAACACGTCCTCCTGGGAAGAGACCCAGAACTAGCTGGAGGGATTATATATCTCATCTGGCCTGGGAACACCTCGGAATCCCCCAGGAAGAGCTGGAAAGACTTGCTGGGAGGAGGAACATCTGGAATGACCTGCTTCATCTGCTGCCTCCAAGACCCGAGCCCGGATAAGAGGAAGAACATGGATGGATGGATGGATGGGTTAACAAAACATGACAAACACATTAAACTGGACCTTTCCCCACAGTTTATTTATTTCTTTACTCCTTTCATTGGTCCATTCAGCCAGTGTTGAACTACAGAAGCTTCAGTGCTGACTGGTGACAACATCACAATAAAACTCCCTGATTGTTATATATTTTCTCTTTCTATTATATATTTAAGTACATTCTGTCTGAACTTTACTTGTTACAGACCCTAAATAACAGTTAGTGCAGTGATGTGAGCAGTCTCTTAGCAAACACACAAAACAAACTGGGCTGACTGACCCCCTGCTGGAAATAACATCTGTCATTTCACCCTCAGATTAACAGCAGATGACGCCGTTTGTCTCAGGAAAAACCTCACTAAAGATTACTTCATCTCCCTTCTTGATTTCTTTCTAAAATAGCACATAAAGCAGCTGAAATTATTAGTAGCTAATGAAATATCCTAATTTTCCAGCTGCTCAGAGCCGTTTTGTTGCCTTTTTAAGTCTTTTCATTGAGACTGAAAATAAAGTTTAATGGTATTTAATAACTCAACTCTGTCACCTTGATGTAAAAAGGAAAAAACAGTGACAAGCAAAAAACAACTAATTCACAAAAATAACAGTAAAACAAAAAAACTTACTGATTCACCTGCATTTGACTGTTAAACACATATTTTGCGAATTGAATACACTCATCTGTCCAGTCAGCCCAGTCTGCAGACACAAGGTGACGATCTAAACGGCAGAGTGGTTTTCATCGCTCCCGTTGTTTTTAGGTTTTTATTTGCGAGCGTTGATGATGTCGACAAACTCCGGTTTCAGAGAGGCTCCGCCCACCAGGAAGCCGTCCACGTCGTCCTGAGACGCCAGCTCTCTGCAGTTCGCTCCTGTGACCGAACCTGGAGGACAAACAGAGTAAAAAGACGAGTCAAATTAGCACATTTCTGTTTCGTGTTCGATGAGGAAAGAGGATTTACGACAGCATAAATCCTGCTGGGACCAGTCAGAAAAAGCAAACAAGTTCCACTCAGCCCACCAGTTTTAATGTTGCTCAATTTAATCTTTTAAAATGATTGATAAAAACATTCATACCCACCCATGTAGCAGCAGTGAGTCAAATGTGAAGCTCTACTTTCACTCTTAAGAGCTGAAAATTCATAATGTGACCTCATGCATATTTTTTGGAGTGTAAAATGTAACATATTTGATTTACAGCTAACAGTGTATAAACATCAGTCAAGATAAAGCAGCAGTGGCCCGTTTTCTCTTGATTACATTACTTACATGTGTTTTGATAACAGATTTAATTCAGCTTACATATAGAAATGCAGGAAATACAATTCACAGACACAAAACAACCATAAAAAGACACAAAACAGCTATGAGGAGACACAACATGGCTTTATAAAGTACAAAATGACTGTAAAGAGACACAAAAGGACGACAAAGACACCAAAAACAGCTACAAACAGATGCAAAACGGCTACAAAGAAGTACTAAATGACCACATAGATACACAAAGCAAGCACACTCGGTCAAAACTGCATCTTTAAAAGGTGTCGGGTAAATATGAGTGAAAAGAGAAAGTAGCATAAGATAGAAATACTGAAGTACACCAAAGTTCCACGTAGCTCTTCATAGGGCAAGTGATCATATTTGGTAACTCCCGCCTCTCAGTGAGGTCGAGAAGCATGTGGTTTCCACCCCGCCAATCAGCGAAGATCACACTACGTTACATTACACTACATCATGGCGTTCGACCAATCAGCAGAAGCCTGGAACGGATCAAACTTTCTCTTTTATCCGAAGTTGGAAAAAGACAGACTTGCAGCTCAGTCCTCTTCCATATTTGTGGTTGAAATGTTACAACTAATCATGGTTAGGTGACCAAACTCACACATTTTACAGTTGAGTAGTTGTGCTAAGGGATGATACAGGGAGTCCTGCACACTTTGTTTACATTTTCACAGAAGTTCCAACTTACGGCGAAAATCGACTTACGTCACACTGTAGGAACGGAACTCTGATGTAAGTCGATTTTCGCCGTAAGTCGGAACTCCGCTGAAAATGTAAACAAAGCCATTCCGTGCATCATGATATCGATTGGTTTACATATTTGTACAACTACAGTAACGACCAACAGTCATTAGCTCTCACTGAAACACAACTTTGTGGGAAAATACTGGCAAAAATGTAAACTGTCAGTCTGACTTACGCTGGGAGCCATAATGAAGTTAGTGAATGTAGCATAATCCAATGTGGTGGCAAATGTAGACAAAGACATCTTTTAGCATCATGTGACTACCGTACATACAGTATTGATCCGCTCCGCTCGCCGCGTGATGATGTATCCGTCTGCTTCACTCACCAACTAGTTCTACTGAACCAGTTCCGACGTAACGATGAAATGACGTAAGTCGAGGACGTCGTAAACCGAGGACCTCCTTGTTATTAGTATATACATTTCTTGGAATATTTTTTTTTTACCACTAGGGCAAATAATCGTATGTGGTAACTTCACTGACCTTGAAATTCAACATGAAAATGTCACAAAAGTAAAAAAGTCTTATGTCCTCCAACAACACTCTAGGGTTGAAGTTTTGAATTTTAAAGTATTTTAATGAGTCCCATTAAGAAAATCTACTTCTAGCTCATACAATGTTTCAATCAGCCGTGTCACAGAGAAGACGCAATATTGTCTAAATTTGAAGATAACAGCCAGCATTTTCAACATTTTCCCTCCTTGGTGACGTTCACTGGTGTGTGAAGAAATGATTGGACACAGCAGCTCCCTCTGGGAGAGCTGGAGAAAGGTTTCTGAGCACTTATGGAGGACAAGAGCAGGTTAAGAGTCTCAGAACTAATCCATAAAATTTAGCTTACGACCATGTCAAACAAGTTCATAGTCTTTACAAACGGCTTCAGTGGAAGGAGGAGTAGAGGAAGAAGAAACAAGAGGCTGCAGAAAGTTTTTTCTTGTGCTTTTAAGTAGCATCAGGATGTAAATAAAAGTGCAACGAATGGAAAGGAAAGCTAGAAAGAGAGGAATAATGGGCGACTCCTTTCTCACCTGGGTGTAAAAATCAAATCGTCAGTTTTACAAAGTTACATGAGCGACACAGACGGCGCTGATCCAACATTAGAAAGGTGTGAGAGGAACATTCAGCCAGACCATAAATCCAGTTTAAAATCAGCTGAGGACTGTAATGACTATAAATATATATATTATTTATATATATATGACACATCAGCACTGACCTCCGTAGATGATCCTCACAGAGTTGGCCACATCGTCCGAGACGTTTGCTCTGATCCAGGCCCTCAGCTTCTCATGGACCTCCTGAGCCTTTAACAAAAAAAACACATTTAACATTAGCAGACCTACAGTCTTTCAAAAATCTGTAAACTTGATCTGTCGAACCTCTACACACTAAAAAAAATAAAAAATACTCCTTTCATTTTCATCATTAGAAAATGCCGTCTCTGCAAACGGGAAATCAAAAACGTTCATGTTGTCCTGAACCCAGGAGGGTTTGTGGTCTACAAGGTTCTGGAAATAACCACAGCTGAATGTGATGCTGTCAGCAGTGTGGGCTGAGAAAATACTGGCAGCTTTTATACTGGAAAACTGGATGTGCAGAGTCAGAAGTGTCAGCAGTGTTAGTGGGTTCAATGAGGACAGAAACACTGAAAACACGGACAGTCACAGTAAACACAAAGAACGTCTGACATATGAAGTCTGTTACAAACTGCAGGAATGAATGTTTATTACCTATTGAGAAACAAATACATCTATTTCTAATTTGTATTCCTGATAATAGTTCCAGTTAAAACATCAAGAAAAACTAGATTTGGAAACTAAAATTACAGCATTTCTTCTGTTTATTTCATTGATATTCTGAACCCCAAAACCCAACAGTGAATATGAAAAGCATATTATCTCAAAAATATAAATATGATGTAATTTATCTGTCGGAAATTGTGTAAAATAGAAAAAATCTTTGGATTTTCAACTGTCCAACGGTCCTCGAACTACTCATATGTGATCTGCCGTTACATCGGGAAATTTTACAAAAGCTAAGCTTAAATTTGGATATTTCAAAATCCCATGATTCCCTATAACTAATTAAAATTCACCAAAAAAATAAACTGTTTTCTCTAATTGTAAAAAACAAAAATTGTGAGATTTTTCAGTTGAACTGCAGGCAATGTTTATACAGAGGAGAGAGAAAACAAGGAATGTTTTTCAATAACTCTGAATTTCCCCACTGTGGGATCAAGAAAGGTTTTATCTATCTACCTACCTACCTATCCATCCATCCATCCATCCATCCATCCATCCATCCATCCATCCATCCATCCATCCATCCATCCATCCAACCCCAAAACCCACCAGCAGGTTTGAAAAACTTATCTTAAAAAATAAAAGCCAAAATGACAACAATTATCAGCAGAAAACTGTAAAAACAAAAAGATCCATCAGAATTTCAACGGTCATTGAACTACTCATTCTGGTGGAAAACTTACATTTACTCTACATGCAAAAATAATAATAACTTTCTTTATATAGCAGCCTTTGTTCACAAAGTGCTTTGACAGTTAAAACATGCAACACAGACAATCAAGCAAGATATAGGAGACAAGTCAGATCAGTCAATTAAAATAAATAGTAAAAATGACAATTCATTAAATGAATAATTAGCTAGATTAGCACACAACTCAAACAAAGGAACCTGGCAGTTTGAAAATTAAAGAACAAGATTGAGGGCTAAAACTAAAAATAAAATAAATTAGAGAGACGACATCACACCAAAACCAGGCAGCTAAAAGTCAAATAAAACCAGAGAGAAGATCTAAAATAAACAGGACATAACACAGAATAAAACACTAAAACTAAGTAAAGCTAAAAGTAAACCTCACATAAAAGCATATCTGCAAAAATGGGTTTTAAGAAGTGATTTAAAAGAAGTTAGTGACTCTGCGAGCCTTATCTCCTCAGGCATGTCTGCATTAATATTTACACCAGATTCTGTGCAAAACAAAAGAAATATTTGATGTACTATTCAGCTGAACTGCAGGCAGTGTTTACACAGAGCAGAGAGGAAACACATTAAAAATGTCAAAAAGTTGAGGTGGAAACAAACCGTCTGCAAATGAGACATCAAGTGAACTCACTGTACCTTGTATTGTTCAGGTTTAATGAAAACTTGAGCTACTTTACTGCCTTTTAATGCTGTCACATTAATTATTGGGTTTGATTCATTATCAGTGTCGTCAGCAGAGGGATGTGGTCGTGTTACCTGCTCAGGTGTGGCTGTCTTTCCTGTGCCGATGGCCCACACAGGTTCATACGCCAGAACCACCTTCCCCCAGTCCTTCACGTTCTCTGGAACACAACATCCTCCCTGCGTTAGACGGAAAATACTAAACCTCCCGTTAAAAAATTGAATTAAAACCATATCAACAAGGAAGCAGAAACTAATCGACAAGGAAGCAGAAATATTTGTACTAAGCAGATGAATATGAGCTCCAGTGTTTGCCTTTATCAGTGCTGTCGCCTACTGACAGTTTCAGAAGGAAATAAACAGAAAATTAATTTTGAATTGGCTTCAAACATCCATCAGTTCTCCACCGTGGACTGACAGAAAAGAAAATCCTGCTTTAACAGGGAAGGAAACCACTCAGTCTACTGGAGGATCTTGACCCATTTACATTTTAAATCAGCTGACTCTGAGCACAGAAGTAGAATACATGAGGCCAGCAGGGAGCCGTCATCAATTCTCTGAGAAATGTGACTGCAGACTGAGTGATACAGAAGGAAACAGCCGCAGTTTTTCACATTAAAAGGCAGAACAGTGAAATTCAGTAGCTTAGTTTGTCTTCTAGGAGGTAAACGAGGATTGAATAAGAAAATCATTGACCATTACTGAAGTATTTTTCCCCACTAGTGGGTATAAAATGTCAGAAAACTTTCTAAATATACAATTTTTTTTTTCAATTATGAATTTTCAGTTAGCAAGACAGTTCTTGAGTCATTTAATTTCAGTTGATTCATTGATTAATTGATTTAGTTTTCCTCAGTGCTTAGGAAGCACAGCAAGAATCTAATGATAAATTTAAAAAATCACTTTATATGTTCATTGTTTTATTTTACCTGTAAAACCAAAAGGAAAAAGCAAATAAATAAAAAAGTAATTAAAATATTAAGTTATCAACTTCAATGAAAAACAACAGAAAAGAAATAATATATTATGAGATCTAATTAAATAATATGTATAAAAAAGGGCTTGCTGACTTTAAAAAAAGATAGAAAAAATACATTAAACACATAATAATAATAATAATAATAATAATAATAATAATAATAATAATAATAATAATAATAATAATAATAATAATAATAATAATAATACATTTTATTTGCAATGCACTTTTCATCTCAGCAAAATCTCAAAGTGCTGCATTAAAGATATAAAAGGATAAAACCAAAACAAACAGGTAAAATAAAAATAAAAATTTTAGGGACACATTCGATTAAAAGCTTTTTTAAAAAACATCCCTTATCTGTGGAGCTCTACATAATATTAACTAAAAAGATGAACACATACTGGACATTCATTGTTATTTCTATTATTTACCTGCGATGACCTGCGTCTGAGCGTACACGACTTCTTCTGTGGTGCCGGCTTCACGCTCCTCCAGCTTCTCCCCGATGCAGGCGATCACTCCCAGATCACTCTCCAGAGCGTGAGCCACCTAACCCCACAGACAGGGACAGATTAGGAAAACAGAAATCTCCTTAAAACATTCTCTGAACATTGGCGAAAAACATTATTGTTATGAAAACATCATTAAAACATGTAGGTAACGTAAGCAAGTGTTGTGGGAACATTCTCTGCTAGTTGAATCTTGAATTTCCATCCATCCATCCATCCATTATCTACATACCACTTAATCCTCATTAGGGTCATGGGGGGGGCTGGAGTCTATCCCAGCTGACTCAGGTGAAGGCAGGGGACACCCTAGACAGGTCACCAGTCTGTCGCAGGGCTACATACAGAGACAAACAATCACTCTCACATTCACACCTACGGGCAATTTAGAATAATCAATTAACCTCAGCATATTTTTGGACTGTGGGAGGAAGCCGGAGTACCCGGAGAAAACCCACGCATGCACAGGGAGAACATGCAAACTCCATGCAGAAAGATCCCGGGAAAGCCAGGACGCGAACCAGGGACCTTCTTGCTGCAAGGCGAAAGTGCTAACCACTACACCACTGTGCAGCCCATCTTGAATTTCCTTCAGGATAAATAAAGTATCATCAATCTATCTATCTATAGTCTGTCTATCTATCTATAGTCTATCTATTTATCGTCTGTCTATCTATCTATCTATCTATCTATCTATCTATCTATCTATAGTCTGTCTGTCTGTCTGTCTGTCTGTCTATCTATCTATCTATCTATCTATAGTCAATCTATCTATCTATCTATCTATAGTCTATCTATCTATCCATCATCCATCCATCCATCCATCCATGTGGCAGCACTTAAGTTTAGATACATCAACATTTATCTTTGTGATTAGAGTATCTTATAGTTTTCTGTTTCATCTAGAGGGTCTCTTCTCTGTCCTTCATACAGTTCTGTTCCTGAATTTATTTTATCTTCCAGAGTTCATCTACTATGACAAGTTTTGAGATTGAATGACATCAATGCAAACGTCTTCCATTTGACACACAATCGGTAGGTAAAACAGTTTCACCTTCTGTCCAATCAGCTCGTCACTTTCCCCAAACACATGACGGCGCTCCGAGTGTCCAAGAATCACCCAGTCGACCCCACAGTCCTTAATCATGGCCGGACTGGAGGGAGACGAAACAAGATCAGCTGTTTCAGAACCAGATTTACATCCACCAAAGGCTGTAGCTGTCTACTGTTTTCCTTATCAAGCCATTTGGTGATCATTTTTCAAACAAATCACTTCATAACTAAGGTACTGTAGAATTAAAACATCTTCTGTTGTCTGAACATCTGAAACTCAAATACTTTTCTGAATTTATGATATAAATCAGATGCCGGCAGAAAATTCTCATTTTTAAGACGCCATAGATGGAAAAATCTGACATTTTTACTCAACAGATGATTGAAAAATGAATGAATGACCCAACTGTTGACTGTAATTAACTGACAACCACTTATTTTTTCCAGCAGTTCCCAACACATTTGAGTCTAATAATGTAGCATGAGGACAGACTAAAGACTAAGACAGAAACGAGACAGAAAACGACAAAATCAACACACAAAACAACAAAAACAAGACACAAAATGACAAAATCAAGACACAAATCGACAAAGATGAGACACAAAATGACAAAATCAAGACACAAATCGACAAAGATGAGACACAAAATGACAAAATCAAGACACAAAATGACAAAGATGAGACACAAAATGACCAAATCAAGACACAAAACGACAAAAACAAGACACAAAATGACAGAAACGAGACAGACAATGACAGAAACGAGACAGAAAATGGTAAAAATGAGACACAAAATGACAAAAACAAGACACAAAATGACAAAAACAAGACACAAAACGACAAAAACAAGACACAAAACGACAAAAACAAGACATAAAATGACAAAGACACAAAATGACAAAATCAAGACACAAAATGACAGAAATGAAATAGAAAATGACAAAAACAAGACACAAAATGACAAAAACAAGACAGAAAACAACAAAAACATCATCAACAGGTTATGCTACATGTTGTGGGACACATGTTCCACGTAGAATAATTATTATTTAAAATAATACGTTGATTAAAAAAATGTTCTCACAATTACAAGAGACGTCAAAGAAGAAAGGGGGAACTCCAGACTTATTTGGTATTTTAAAAATATTTTCAGACATTCTCTTCTCCTAGTCTCCACAGGACATGAACATTTAGACAACGACTGCATGTTTTAGGATTTAGTACATGGATTATTTGAAATTTGATGGGTGTCTGATTGTGCATTAATCTACATTTCATCCATGAAATGTCTTAAATAAGTCTCTGAGTGGGAGGCTGAGTTACCTGATCTCTCCTGTAAACGCTCCTTTGGCCACCTTGTAGCAGTTCTGGGCTGCAACGCCGATCCTGAGATCCAAACTGGACCGAGCAAAGTCCAGGTAGATGGACGGAGCTCCACACACCACCTCTGAAGGAAGAACAAGTCTGGGTTTTAGTTCAAGACTCAAGTTTCAAGACCTTTATTCAGCACAAACACAATCATGCAGAGTAGAATGTACAGTGGAATGTATTGTGCACCTGTTCGGACGGACGGACGGACAGACGGACAGATAGATAGATAGATAGATAGATAGATAGATAGATAGATAGATAGATAGATAGATAGATAGATAGATAGATAGATAGATAGATAGATAGATAGATAGATAGATAGATAGATAGATAGATAGATAGATAGATAGATAGATAGAACCTGCTTAATGAGTAATGGAATTTAAACATATATAACTCTCTTTTTATTTTCGTGACCAAATATTTCACAATAAAAGGTATTCTTTAGGTTTTATTTTGGATTACTGTGACATCGAACTACATGTGGTTCAGACAATATCACAACAGTTGACTTCTGCACATCAATGTTTTTGATTTTCACATATTTCTGTTTACTCAGAGACTTTTTGATTGATTTGTCCAACATATTTCAAACAAAGCCTTGAATTTCAACATGGGAAAGAAGCTTTTGTTTTTTTAATTAACCTGAAAAATATTTAATATATCAACCTAAAAATTCACAGATATCTTTACAAATATCCAGAGGCAAATGAGAGATGGTCAAGCAGAAAAAAATTATTTAGAATGACCTCATTATTAGTCGATCTCTGTGGAGTATTATTGTAGATGTACCACTGGCAGCAGCTTTTTGAATTAACGCCAGCCTTTGGAAGTTTCGCTAGCTGATATTAGAATAAAAGACAAATGCTCGAGTTGAAAAAATGAGAGACTACAATGAATTTACTTAAAATTAAGTTATAGCGATGTTCATTTGGGAGGAATGAGACCATTTAAGTGAATCTAACTTAAACAAGCTGCATTATTTCTACTTCTGGGGAATCATGAGCTCAAAGATGGGACTTTTTATGATGGCTTCAAATAAATTTTCATACAATATGCAAAATCTAAGAAAAGATTAAAATTAATTAAAAATAAAATGAATATACACAAATTTAAATAAATTAAGAAATATAAGTAAAAATAAAAAATATCTGAAAACATCATATATAGAGCAAAAAAAATAGAAATAATTTTTTTCCCCAATAGGAAATAATCAGTAAAAGTGGCTGGTTTAGCTCCAGGATGGATCCTTTTAGCTCATATTAGAATATGCAAAATCTAAAATAAAAAAAACAAAAGCAAAAAAAACTATAAATTAATATTTAATAAATAGATATAATTCAAATAAATTAATAAATATCAAGAAAAATAAATAAAGAGAGAGAGAGAGAGAGAGAGAGAGAGAGAGATAAATACATTTTTGAACCACGGAGAGTTTACAGCCAAAAACCGCAGCAGGATATTACTGTTTAGACTATTTACAACAAGAGAGGAGGAAATAGTCAGTAAAAGTGGCAGATTTTTTCATAATTCGAGCCTATTTGATCTAATGTTGCAGATTCTGAACTAATGACATGATGAGGAATTTTAAAAAAGTGAAAATTTCAGGCTTTTATCTGCAATAGTTAATTAACAAATAAATACCGGAAAAATGGGAAACTTCAAATTAAGTTGCAGCAATGCTTATTTGAGAGAAATCTATTAATTTAAGTACATCTGACTTATACCTGTCATATTATTCTGACTTGATAACCCTCATGTCGTCCTGCGGGTCAAAACTGACCCGTTTTAAAGTTTGAAAATGTGGGAAAAAAATATATATTTTCACAGTGAAAAGATCTTGCCAAATTTGGGGGATTTTTTTTTTTTTTTTAATCAAACTTTTAAGGGAAACTTTTAAGGAATTATTGGAATTTTCTTCTTGAACATTTTGCAATTTTTTAAATATAAATTTGGAGAAGTTTTTTGCTGAATTTTTGGATTTTTTTCAGACAAGGTAATAACTTTTTTGGTGTCTATAAATGAGGACAATAATTCAATTTGGATAAACTCCATTCAACTGCATGCTGAAAATGACAACAATTCATGCAAGTCAGTCCAAAAATCCTCCTTTTTTCCAGAGCATGGAGGTGAACTTTTCAAAGACGAGTACAAACACTTCAGGGAAAGTACTTCTACCACAACAGGAACAAACGTCAGAGGCCTTTATGCAACTCATCCTGGACACGTGACTCTCAATGTCACCGTGTCATCTGAGCAGCAGCATCATCCAACCATCGACCACTTCCTGTCCTGCTGATCAACACCTGATCGATCATCTGCATCGATCACCTCAGCGGGTTCTCTCTGATCCTGCAGGTTCCGTCCACTCACCGGTCTGGTCGTGCAGGCTGGCGGTGTTCAGGGTGCTGATGATCCCTCCCAGACTCTCCTTGTTCCCGTTCATCTTCCAGTTTCCTCCCACGAAGAACCTCCGCTGCGCCATGGCGGCTGAACGTGTCCGGTACCCGGTGAGGAGAGGAGCTGGATGAGTCCGGCAGGTGCGTGGGTGTGGATCAGCTGCTGTCGGTCAGAAAAGCGCCAAACACCGGCTGGACGGGATTCTTCTTCTGGTTTGGGTTTATAAAAGGCAGTGGAGCAGCTTTATGGGGAATTACCGCCACCTGCTGGACACCTGGTGAACTCCATGACGCAGGAAATACAGCAAGATTCAAGATTCAAGACCTTTATTGACCACAAACACAATTACACACAGAATAATGAGCAGTGACATGCACACAAACACAATAATAAAAATAAAGAATAAAAACACACAAGAAATGTATCTATCTATCTATCTATCTATCTATCTATCTATCTATCTATCTCTCTATCTATCTATCTATCTATCTATAGTCTATCTATGTATCTATCTATCTATCTATCTATCTATCTATCTATCTATCTATCTATCTATCTATCTATCTATCTATCTATTTTGATCCATTTCTCTGGAAATGTTTTTTTTTTTCCTGTGATCAGTCTGACATCCTGGTTCTTTGGATTTTTTTTACTGTTCAAGTCTGTTTGACTTCAGTCTCAAAACATTCGACTCCAAGCTACAATGAAAGGGTTTCGCCATTTCTTATGCTCAGTATTTGATTCAAGTAGGAAACATTTTGGGTTAAATCCTCCCTAGAATGCTTTTTAATATGAAATACTTGATCATGAACATGAAAAAAAGATATTTTCTTGGAACTGTCATAACTGACAGCATTTCTTA
Source organism: Amphiprion ocellaris (assembly GCF_022539595.1). Taxonomy (NCBI): domain Eukaryota; kingdom Metazoa; phylum Chordata; class Actinopteri; family Pomacentridae; genus Amphiprion; species Amphiprion ocellaris. The sequence continues at coordinate 302,917 of NC_072780.1, read as the reverse complement.
AGAGTTGTACCACAGAAACAGTACTATGATTATTAAATTTCTGTGTGCATGTTTCTGTTCTGTGGCATATTGTCTTTTATAACAGAGTTATCATGCCACAACTCCGTTCTCTGGCAGAAGTAGATTTTAAATGTAATAGATACTCACTGTACAGCCAGAATTTAGCGTCAGCATTAGTGTTTCGTCCTGCTGCTCTGTCCAGTTATGACTCATACATCTGAGCTGTGTTGACCTCAGTAATCCAACTTCCCTCCAGACTGATTCGTCCTCCAGATGTGAAGAACAAATATAACCTGCTTTATTCCTAAATGAGCTGGAGCATTGTTCATATACACTGCTCAGTCATAAAAAAAGTCACACACTAATATTTCATTGGACTGTCTTTAGCTTTGAGTATGGTACTCATTCACTGTGGCATCGTTTCGATAAACCTCTGGAACGTCACAGCATTTATATCTGTCCAGAGGTGCATTAATATTTCACCAAGATCTTATATTGGTGAAGGGAGAGACAAAGTCTTCTCCAGAACATCCCAAAGATCCTCAGTGGGGCTGAGGTCTGGACTCTGTGGAGGACAATCCATCTCATGCTCCCTGATCCACTCATTCTCAATGTAACCCTATGAATCCTGACATCGTCATCTTGGAACATGTCCATGTCATCAGAGAAGAAAAACTCCACTGATGGAAAGACCTGGTCATTCAGTATCTTCAGGTAGTCAGCTGACCTCATTCTTTGGGAACATAACGTTGCTGAACCTGACCAACCCCAGATCATAACCCTAACCCCCACAGGCTGGTAGACACTAGCTATGATGAGGGCATCACTTCATCTGTTTCTCTTCTTACCCTGATGCCCTCATCTGCTGGTTTATCTTCGACTCCTCTAGACACTACACCTACCTTCAAGCATGGAGGTGGCAGTATCATTATACTATCAATTTAACTGACTCAAGTCTGAGACAGAAAGATAAATGTAGTGGAACGGCACCAATTCTGGTGCCTTTCCACTAAATTTGTCATCTTTCTGACTTGGTTCTTCAGGTTCTTGATGGGTTTAAGTCAGGACTGTGGGGAGACCAGTCTAGAACCTTCATTCCAGCCAGATGGAACCATTTCTTTACCACGTCTGATATGTGTTTGGACTCATTGTCTTGTTGAAACATCCAACTGTGTCCAAAATCAACCTTCTGCTGATGGTTTTAGGTTTTCCTGAAGAACGTGGAGGTGATCCTCCTTCTTCATGATTCCATTTATTTTGTGTAAAGCTCCAGTTTCACAGAGCATGATACTGCCACCTCCATGCTTGGTGGTAGGTTTGGTGTTCTTGTGGTTAAAAAGTCTAAGATCTGCCTAAGACAGTCTGAAATCAATCTTAAACCAGGATCAAAATCAAAGCTAAACCAGGCCAAAAGATGTTCAGAACCAGTCAGAATCCAGTCTGAAACCAGTCCCAAAAAGTCAAAAACCAGCACAAAGTCAGGACCAAAACCAAACCTAAACTACTGCACCATCACTTTGGAACAGGGTAAATCTGGGCTCATCAGACCACATGACCTTCTGAAGCCTGAAGCCTTTTTTCTTATTAGCCTCAATGATCAGTGGTTTTCTTAGAGCTACAGCTGTTTAATCCTAATCCTTTGAATTCCCTTCACATTGTTCATGTGAAAATGTTATTACTTTCACTATTAAAGAGCCGTGAGTTCTACTGTTGGTTTCCTACGATCATCTAAGAGTTTGTTCCTCTAAGATGATGGTTCTCCACTATCCTTCAGGTTTTAATAATGTGTTGGATGGTTCTTAACCTGATTTTAATAGTTTCATCTCCTTAGTTGTTTTCTTTGCTTGATTCAGGCCAATAATTTGACTCTTCTGAGACAGATTAACATCCTTTCCATGACCACAGGATATGTCTTCCAACAGGTTGTATAAGAAATGAGAAGCTGCTCACTGCATCAGCTAGAGTTAAAGAAGTTGTTTCATCACTGCAGTAATTATCCAATGGAAGGCTCTGACCTATTTGCTCAGTTAAATCCAGGTGGAGACTTTTCTTTGGCCATGAAGTTAGGCTGATTGGAAATCGCAGGTGTACTTGGATTACTTTTAGTGTTAGCAGGTTTGTCAGTGATCACAGGTGTGTTCACTTTTGTTGCACTGAGTTTCTAGTATATTTTAATTGTAGTCTTTCCAATTTGTTTTGATGGCTTATAAAAGGAAAACTGTATTGACCTGACTTTTGTTGTATTCTGTACCGTAACCCTTTGAAATCCAACTGAATGTCAATCCTAGTTGTTAACACACACAATCACAGACTCTGACATGGTGTTAATGCAGAATTCTATGTTTATTAGAAAGATTTTCCACAAACATTTTGTCTTTTTACAGAGAGACTGCTGAAGTGTAAAAGTACTACAAAATGCAGCTGAACCCAGGGGAGTCAAATAAAGTTTGCAGGTGTTTACAGAGTGTTTTGCAGGTGGGACCACCACCCGGCAGCCAGTCTCACAGTCTGCCGGCCTGGCTCCGCCCTCAGATCATCATTCGTGTGGGTACTTCATCGTAAGGTCATGGGGAAACAGCAGCCGCCATCTTAGATCAAAGTCTGCTGGTTGTTAGCAGTGGACCCAAGATGGCGGCTTTACCAGAAACATACACTCTGAATATATGCAGCCCGAAAAAAAAAGACACTGTACATCGACTCTCCATTCTAATGTGTTAAACTATAAAAAACAAATAAATGTACATATCAATCTAAACGAGTGCAGGGCTCTTTTACAGGTTTAAAGACAATAAAAATAAATCTGTGATTCTATAGTCTTATTTTCAACATTCACCTGTTCTTTCTGCTTTTATTGCCAAAGATCTAGATGAGTTTAATTGAGATTCTCAATTAGAGCTTAATTTCTGCTCTGCTTTCCTTTTTGAATAATGTGCTATTTTTTTTTTACGTTTTTAGTTTCTTTGGTGTTTAAATTGTCTCGACAACAATAAAGCTCTCTTGTACATACATGCATCGTGTTTACCTGATGCCATTTATACAGCTCGACTCATTCGCAACGTCTCAGCTTTTGCATACATGGATGAGAAAGAAGTAGAGAGGGAGCGAGGAAGAGAGGACGGTCAAACATCTGCAAACCCCTCACTCATCTCCTGCTTTGGTTTCCTCTCATCCCATCTCCTCTATCTTCACCCTCCTCTCCTCCTCCTCCTCCTCCTCCTCCTCCTCCTCCTCTTCTTCTTCTTCATCTCCCGGTGGTTTCCTCGGTCGGGATGCCTCAGTTCCACAGTTTGAGGAAGCTGTCCCAGGATCCTGTGCAGACGCCCATACCGTCGGCAGGGACGCCGGTGCAGCTCACCCTGTTGTCATGGCCGGACAGCACACCTGGAGAAAGAGGAGGAGGAGGAAGGACAACATGAGGTGGTATGACAAAGAAGAAAAATGGAAAAAACCGAAAGATGTGAAAGACAGGAGAGCGTGGAGAAGGAAGGATGAGTATAGGAAAGGGAAAAGGAAAGGAAAGGAAATTGACCCGTTTTAAACTTCTGATGTCCACATTTTCAACATTTTTGGGAAATCTTTGAACATTTTTTGGTGGAAAAAAAGACATGTTAAAAAAAAGTTTCTTAAGAACATTCAAATAAAAATCAACCAAAATCCAGCGAATTTCGTTGGATTTTGGTTGATTTTTTTTGTCAATGTTCTTAAAGAAAATATTAGAAATTTTGCTGATATATATGGAATCACTTTAGATATTTTTAGGATTTTTTTGGAAGATTTTTACTCATTTTTTGAAAATATTTACAAGAATTTTCTAGCCAAATTTGGGGGATTTTTTTTTTTTTTTTTTTAAATAAAATTTTTTAAGGGAAACTTTTAAGGAATTATTGGAATTTTCTTTTTGAAGGTTTTGCAAATTTAGAGTTTGAAAGCATGGGAAAAAATATTTTACAGTGAAACTTCTGATGTCCACATTTTCAACATTTTTGGGAAATCTTTGAACATTTTCGGTGGAAAAAAAAGAAATGTTAAAAATGTTTCTTAAGAACATTCACATAAAAATCAACCAAAATCCAGTGAACGTCACTGGATTTTGGTTGAGTTTTATGTGAATGTTCTTAAAGAAAATATTAGAAGTTTTACTGATATATATGGAATCACCTTAGATATATTTAGGATTTTTTTTGGAAGATTTTTACTCATTTCATTGCCAAATTTGGGAGATTTTTTTTTTTTTTTTTTTAAATAAAACTTTTAAGGGAAACTTTTAAGGAATTATTGGAATTTACTTCCTGAAGGTTTTGCAAATTTTCGGAAATTTGGGGAATTTTTTTGCAGAATTTTTGGATTTTTTTCAGACAAGGAAACAATATTTTTTGGTGCCTGTAAATGAAGACAACAGGAGGGTTAAAGGGAATAAAGGCAAGGAGAAACAAAACAAATGAAAGGAGTGAAAAAGGAAGGAGAGCAAGCAGAAAGTAAAGGAAAGATGAGCAGAAAGGGCATCATAAAGGAAAAGAAACAGCGTAAGGAAACATTGAAGAAGATGAAAGAGGATATAATTGAATAATCATAGCAGATTCTTGGTCTTATTTGATATTCATGCTTCATGTAAGTAAATGGCAGTGCTGAAAAAAGCTCTCTGTTAAAGAAGTGATCAGCAGTTTTCTATTGGAAGCAAGCAGACAGAACATTAGCTGCATTTCCTGCAATATCACCAGCTTTTGAGGGGTTTTTATCAAAATTCACAGTGAAAACGTTGCTTTTGAGACTCCTTTTCAATCATTTGAGATTTCAAAAATGCAAATTAGAAAGTTTTACAGATGTTTTATGCTGCTGGTGTAATATTTGTCAGTCACTGAGTGGTTAAATGTGACTTCTTTTCTCTGGTGTCAATGTTTTAGTGTTTGTCTTTACTGTCACTCGTCTCTTGTTTCATCATGCGATTAACACTTTTAAATCTTAATTAAAGGTAAACGCCACCCACCGACTTTCTCTCCCTTCAGTGAGTCCCAGATGTGGCAGTTGAAGTCGTCATATCCTGCAAAGATGAGACGACCCGAGCTGGACAGAGCCAGAGACGTGACGCCGGCGTTCAGGCTGGTGTCCTGGTAGCCGATCACCTCCTGGTCGGAGCGCAGGTCGTACATCTTGCAGGAGCAATCGTCGGATCCTGTGATGATGGCATTTCCACTGGGGAAGAACTGGAGTGGGGAGAGAGAAGGACAGTTTGTGATGTGCATTCTTTTTTTTAAGCGCAAAAAGTGTGTTTTTTTGACTCTCAGGCTCCCACTGCTCAGCGTGTTTTTGGGTAAATCAAGAAAAAGCATTGGTGATGAATACTGGATTTCATCATTACCATTGATGACTGGATAAAAACATTATCATTAACAATATTTGCATTGAGAATTTGCCTGTTTGCACTGGAAAAAATGCCCCTCTCAAAACAAGGAAAAAAAATTATTTCAAGGAACTTTTTATCTTGAAATAAGTGAAAAATCTGCCAATAGAACAAGTGAAAAATGTCTTGGTGAGATTTCTTGAAATAAGATATGATATTTAGAATATTGAGATCTTAAAATTAGCTGGAAAAACTTATTTTAAGCTATATTTTACCCAGATTGTCAAGCTTAGGTGTCTGACAATAAGCCAGAAATGCTAAAAAAATGCAGTTTTTCACTCAAAAATAGATTTTTGCTTTCATGTAACATCCTAATTTGAGATGTATTAAACTTATTTTGAGCTTTCTTGCAAAATACAACGCAGAACAAGATAATTGCAAGATTGTTTGACTTAACAAGATATTTAAGATGCATTGTCTTAAAACAAGTCCCTCCATCTACTGAAATGTCTCTTGTTAAGTGAATTTATCTTAAATCTAGTGGGATGAGACATTTTGACTAAAAATCAGACAAACAAACTTGGTAAGATTTAGAGTTTTTGCAGTGTGTTAAATGCATCTGTCTACTTTGTTGACACTCTGACAGACAGCTGTACAGGTCATGTCAGTTCTGTTGTGTGTTTTTTCTGCCGCATCCTCACAGCGATGGCGTTGATGTCGCTGGTGTGTCCGGAGAAGGTCTGCTTGCAGGTTCCGTCCCTGATGTCCCACAGCTTGGCCAGAGAGTCGCAGGCTCCGGAGATGAAGGTGTTCATGTCGGGGGACAGGCCCAGAGACATGCAGTCTCCAATGTGGTTGGTGAAGACGACCTTCTGCTTGCCGGTCTCCAGATCCCACAGGACGCTGGGCAGGACGAGAGGGAGGCGTTAAACGACAGAAAACTGGCTGTTAAATCAGTGTAATTATGCTCTGGTAGGTTTGGGTACAGTCTGATTACTTTTCTTAAGTCTAATATGCATCATATTCAAAATTTTTAACCTGTGAAAACTCCTACCAGTTGAGAAAAACTGGAGAAAAGTGGTTTAACCCTCGTGTTTTCCTGCGGGTCAAAATTGACCCGTTTTAAAGTTTGAAAATGTGGAAAAACATCTATTTTCACAGTGAAACTTCTGATGTCCACATTTTCAACATTTTTGGGAAATCTTTGAACATTTTTCGGTGGAAAAAAAGAAATGTTAAAAATGTTTCTTAAGAACATTCACATAAAAATCAACCAAAATCCAGCGAATGTCACTGGATTTTGGTAGATTTTTATGTGAATGTTCTTAAAAAAATATTAGAAGTTTTACTGATTTATATGGAATCACTTTAGATATTTTTAGGATTTTTTGGGAAGATTTTTATTCATTTTTTGAAAACATTTACAAGAATTTTCTTGCCAAATTTGGGGGATTTTTTTTAAGATCAAATTTTTAAGGGAAACTTTTGAGGAATTATTGGAATTTTCTTCTTGAAGGTTTTGCAAATTTTCAGAAATGTGGGGCTTTTTTTTGTTGAATTTCTGGATTTTTTTTAGACAAGGAAACAGTATTTTTTGGTGCCTGTACATGAGGATAACAGGAGGGTTAAGAGTGCTTGATCAAAGGGAATCTATAGTTTGGCAGCATATTAACCTTAATTTTCAGATGAAATCAGGTAACTATGTGCCTTGTATAATCAAGAATAATGAAGGGATTTAATCTTAATATTTAAATTACAACTCTGAGAACAGCTGAACAAAGTGAAGAAATCTTTGGATAAGGAATTCTACTCATCTGTCCTCCTGAGTTGCAGTTTTGTTGTGTTTCTTGTCGGTTCTTTAAACCCTTTTATGTTCATCACCAACTTTTACACTGTTCTTTTAAAGTAAGGTGTGATATTTTGAAGATGTTTCCAGTTATTAGACAGGTTAGTAGAGGCAGACAGGAAAGTAGGGGGAAGGACCGTGAGCTGGAATCGAACCCAGGCTGCTGCTTTAGGGACTACAGCCCCTGTTTATGGGTCAACCAGCTGAGCTATGTGGGCGTCCCGTTTCCATATTGTTAACCGTAAAATGCAAATAAAGCCGTATACGCACCAGGTGGTGTCACCGGAGGCTGTCAGAATCTCGGTGTCGCTGAGGAAACGGCAGCAGGACAGGTAGCCTGGGTGGGAGGAGGAGTTTTATGAAACCAAACATCAGTACGTTTCTTTTATTGCTTTGCTATGATCTAAAACAGGGGTTTCAAACAAAAGCGGTCCTCCAGAGGGTCCAATCCGGTCCTTCAGAGGGTCCAATCCGGCCCTCCAAAGGATCCAATCCGGTCCTCTAGAGGGTCCAATCCGGCCCTCAAAGTGTAAAAATTCCACAGAAGACATTAACTGCAGATTGTAAATTAGTAAAACTATAAATTTAAAATAATTTCTAGACCATGACAAGTTGTTTTGATCAGAAAGTAAAATACTAGATTGTTCATTGTTCTTTTGTCATTTTGTGTCTCATTTTATAATATTTTGTCTTGGTTTTGTTGTTTTTTTGTCTTCTTCTGTCTGATTTTTGTCGTTTGTCTCATGTTGTTGTCTTTTTGTGTTCCTTTTCCGTCTCGCTTGTGTTTTTTGTCTCATTTTTTGTTGTTTTGTGTTTTGCTTTATTTGTTGTTTTGTGCATCGTTTTTGTCGTTTTGTGTTTTTTCTTGCATTTGTTGTTGTTTTGTTTCTTGCTTTTGTCATTCCATTTTTGTCATTTGTTCATTTTTTTTGTCATTTTGTAACTTTTTTGTCAAATTTTTTGTCTGCTTTTTGTTTTGTTTCGTGTCGTTTGTCTCATTTGTTGTCATTTTGTTTCTTTCCTTTGTCATGTTGTGTCTCATTTTTGTAGGATTTTGTCTTATTTTTGTTGTTTTTTGTCTTTATTTGTCTGACTTTTGTAATTTTGATCACGAAGTAAAATACTAGATTCAGTTCCAGATAGCTGTGACTAAATGTTGTGTTCCTTTGTAGACACTCTGCGATCTGGAAGTTGTAATGTAGAAATGTTAAACTGAGGCATAATATTGTTGAAATTGAATTTATTTTTCTTAACAAATTTCAGTTTCTTCATAATGCTTATTTAAAAAGGATAATTCCTTAAATGTGATCATTTTCAGAATGTACTTTTTTGCACTAAAACAAAGGGGAAAATGTGGAGTTGTGGTTAATTATACGTTATTATGCTGTGATTTTACTGGTCCGGTTCACTGGAGATTAAACTGGGCTGAATGTGGAACCTGAACTAAGGTGAATTTGCCACCCCTGACTAAACCTGAAACCCTCTTCTTCCTCACCTGTGTGTGCGTCCAGCTCCCTGAGGGTTTTGGGGCTGGCAGCCTTGATGTTGTAGACTGTGCAGATGTTGTCCAGACCACCGCTGGCCACCAGGTTCCCAGAGGGGGCAAAGGCGACGCTCATCACCCAGGCGGACTTTAGTGGGACGGCAACCAACTGGGAGGTGGATAGTTCAGGTCAGTTTAGTCGATTTGCAACCAGCAGAGCACATCCAATATGAAAGACTTTTACCATCACAGGCAACTTAACTCAATCCAGACTAATCTAATTATGTGAGGATGAGAAGCTACTGAAGGTAAGGTGAGCTGCTGCAGCCAATCACAGCCTCCGTTTAACTGATTTAACCCTCCTGTTGTCCTCATTTACAGGCACAAAAAAATATTGTTTCCTTGTCTGAAAAAAATCAAAAAATTCAGCAAAAAATTCCTCAAATTTCTGAAAATTTGCAAAACATTCAGAAAGAAAATTCCAATAATTCCTTAAAAGTTTCCCTTCAAAGTTTTATTTAAAAAAAAAAAAATCCCCTAAATTTGGCAGGAAAATTCTTGTAAATATTTTCAAAAAATGAGTAAAAATCTTCCAAAAAAATCCTAAAAATATCTAAAGTGATTCCATATATATCAGTAAAACTTCTAATATTTTCTTTAAGAACATTCACATAAAAATCAACCATTTTTTGTGAATGATCTTAAAAAAAAAACATTATTTGTTTTACATTTCTTTTTTTCCACCCAAAAAATTTCAAAAGTTTCCCAAAAATGTTGCCTGTAAATGAAGACAGCAGTTAACTCTGGATTTTGTATGAGTATAGAGCATAAACTAGCGATAATTACTTGTGATTGTGTCTTACTTTCTACACTACATGAGGCTGACTTTGTTAGTTTGTGCAGCACTTATTGTCCTGCATGGAGGAGACTCCTCTAATCAACGTTAAACATCATTTATTGCATGTTTTCCCCCCACCTTGTTCCCTGTGAAGCAGTCCCAGACCAGCAGCTTGCCATCCTGTGATGCACTGACCATTTGCCTGTGAAAGAGATGAGAACATGAGTTCTTTTAAACCTTCAGACTAAAGAAATACAATGAAAACACAATATTTCCCACAGGATGCCACTGAAAAAGCCTCACTGACTGGCTGGTAGAAGCAACAAAGTTGAAAAAAACAACAAAACAAACAAATGCTGATGTTTGGAATCTTAGTTTCCTTCATATCTGACTGTTTTGTAGTTTAACTTCTTTCTGCAGCGCCCCCTGGCGTGTGGAGGCAGCAACATATAATGTACAAATATGTGAAATTATCAGCTTATTGGTGCTGTTTTTGATTAATAAATGAATCTTTCAATGATGTGTGGAAACCAAGAAATGTTCAAAAATGTGTATTTATCATCTATAAGGACTGGTAATGTGTCAAAAATACAGTTTTTCTTCATCAATCATATCATTATATATATTGTAATTATTATATATTATCATGTATTTGTTTTATGCATGTAAAAAAATATATTAAACAACATAAAGCCCCAAAAATAAACATGATGTAATGCAAAATTAAGACCAGAAAATGTATTTTAACTCTGTGACATTCCTGAATTTTTATGAGATACTTATGTCTGGTGTTTAACAGTTTTTGAAAGGTATGACATTTAATTAATTTATTAATTAATTGATGCCACAGGTGCAGACATATTATAGTTTTTTAAAAATGTATCTCTATCTTTATCTTTGATGTCAAACTTTACTGTCAAACAAAAGCAAATCTTTTTTAAAGGAAATTATGTAGTCAATGTCCAAAATTTTCATGTCGATAAAATAAATAGGCCCATAAATTTATTGTTCTGTGCCATTTACATGAGAAAATAAGATATGGTGATTACAGAAAGGGGTTAAATTTTGACTCATGTTTTCTGGACAGCCTGCAGTTCTTCTTTTTTAACTGACAGCAAATAGCAGCGTTATTGTTTTGCTTTTTTTACCTGAACTGTGCATTCTGAAGCAAATTGTAATTTCTCTTTGTCTCCCTCCACAGAGTCTATAGATCATTCCTGCTCTTTTCCTGCCATGCTGGGTGAAAATGTCGAACAGAGAAGACTTCCTCCCTCCTCGTCCTCACCTGGAGTCAGCTGACCAGTGCATGGCATAGATTTTGGCCAGGTGACCCTTGAGTGTCTTCCTGAGCTTCAGCTGCACTCGGCCCACAGAGGCGACCCCTCCTGCTACTCCAGACATGGTGTTGTCGTTCACAGCCTTACGGGCCGCCTGGGGGAGAACAGAGAGCATCATGGGAGGAGGACAGAACAGATTGAAAGAGTTATTTTTCTTGATTTCTGTCACCTATGATCACGTGAAACCAAGACGCTGTAGTGCAGCAGAACTTATAGAGCTACAGGTGAGAAACATCTGTATTAACAGATGGAAGACGACACTCCTGTTCAAAACTCACACTTTTATCCATGTGCTAACATAACTGTACAAGGGTTTTCTAATCATCAATGACTGTGGGGTGGCTGTGGCTCAGGTGGTAGAGCGGGTCGTCCAATGATTGAAAGGTCGGCGTTTCGATTCCCGCTCTGTCCTAGTCATGTGCTGTTGTGTCCTTGGGCGAGACACTTTACCCACCTGGCCTCCATTATTAGTTGGGTTTGTTCTTTTCTTTCTGTTGTGTTTTGCTGTGGTTAGGTCCTTTTGTCTTTGTCCCTTTGTACAGAAAATTCCAGTTTTTAAATCTCAAAGACCAAATTCTTTTTCCTGCTATTTTAGGGATTTCTTTTTCAGTGGGTAAAAGTTAGTAAACTACTTTAAATAAATGTTCTGTCCATAGAAAAGGTTTGGTCATCTTACAGTCTTGGTAATTAGCCACTGTAATACTATTACTAACTAATTAATCCTAATTGATGATGTTTAGTTCACTTTATGACCTCTGTGGTGAAACATTGTCTTTCCTGTTTTGGTACTTTTCCAAATAAACGACAAATTGTCTTTTGTTGTTGTTTTCTTTTCATGTCGATATGTTCAAAATAAACTGTCAGAAATCTAAATCTAAAAATCAATCACACACACTTGTGCCCTGGACTTTGAAGGAATGATATGTAAGTATATTTTTTTTAAAATTAGTTTTAGAATTTTTTAGTTATTATCACAGTAGGTATATCATGAAATAAATGAACAGTTCCATTTTTATTTTTATGGCTGTAGGTCTTTTTTTCCATTTATAGGAGGTGAACCGTACACTAATAGAAATCATTTTAGTTACAGAACAAAGTCTGCATAATGGGTTGTGAGCATATTTTCTGTTATTTTATAGATTTATTAGTTTACTTGCATAAAAATTCACTGAGGATGTACCATTAAATAAGTTTCACTGTAGATGCTGAATGTTTTTTGTCTTTTTTTAACTATAAATGTACGATTAAATGACATGAAAGGTTGAGAAGTGTGAAATTAAATTTTTTATTTTTTTACTCTAGAAACACCAATAAAATATGTTTTGTTTTATTGTTTAGTTTTTTTGTTTGTGTTTTAACTGTGAGAACATTTCCATTTTAAATTGCAGGACAAAGTTCAGGGAATGAGCTTAAAATATACTGTTTTAAAAGAGGAATTATCTGTTATTTATTTCTATCACAAAGTCATAGAAAATGCCCTTTTTTTAAGCTGTGGGCTCATCATTATTTATTTAACCCTCGTGTCGTCCTGCAGGTCAAAATTGACCCGTTTTAAAGTTTGAAACTGTGGAGGAAAAAAAAAATCATTTTCACAGTGACACTTCTGATGTCCACATTTTCAACATTTTGGGGAAATCTTTGAACATTTTTTGGTGGAAAAAATACATTTTAAATATGATTCTTAAGCACATTCACAAAAAAATCTATTTTTATGTGAATGTTCTTAAAGAAAATATTAGAAGTTTTACTGATATATATGGAATCATTTTAGATATTTTTATGATTTTTTTGGAAGATTTTAACTCCTTTTTTGAAATTATGTACAAGAATTTTCTTGCCAAATTTGGAGTATTTTTTTTAAAAAAAAAATAAAACTATTAAGGGAAGTTTTTAAGGAATTATTGGAATTTTCTTCCTGAAGGTTTTGCAAATTTTCAGAAATTTGGGGAATTTTTTGCTGAATTTTTGGATTTTTTTCAGACAAGGAAATAATATTTTTTGGTGCCTGTAAATGAGGACAACAGGAGGGTTAACAGAAACTTGCAGTTTTTTAAATTCAAAAAACAAGTTCCTTGTCTTGCTATTTTAGCAATATTTTCCCTAAAACAGCAGGACTTAGTGGTAAAAGTTAGTTAACTCCATTAAGTTAATGTTCTATATTGCCCCTGTCCATAGAAAAGGTTTGGTCGTCTTACAGTCACAGTAATTAGGACTAATTAGTTCATTACTAACAGCATTACAGTGGCTAATTGATTATGTTTAGTTCACTTTATGACCTCTGTGGTGAAACAAACTACAGGATTTAAAGTTTCTCTGTTGCAACCCGTTGGTAATCTAACAGTTTCTTTATGGTTTAAGTAAAATCTACTACCATTAATGGGTAAATAAAGTGTTTAAAGCCACGGGATGATCTAAAAAATTCTACAAAGGCATGATTTTTAATGACGTTCAACAAGTGCTCACCTCAATCTGTGCACGGAGGCCATCGCACTCCTTTTTCAGTGCATCCATTTCAGCTTTCTCAGCTGCCATGGCGACGGTTGCTAGGGGATGTTACTGGCAAAAAGCGAAACTGTCACTCTGCAGCAGGAGAGAGAGAAAAAACACAAAGTTAGTTTATTCTTTGGGAGCATTTTTCAGCCAAACTTTGCTGCACAGACAGAATACTAGACAGCTGATGAGAACTCCTGCCCTCGTCCTTGCATTAAAGTCATTATGCAAGATGTCTCCTGACACATAAAGCTGAGGACGTCCTCACGTTTGACCCTGACAGCTTAAGCCTGCAGTCCATTAGAGGCCAGGTACACAGAGATCCAGTCTGAATATCACTCAGTGACCCTGATTCCTCCAACTGGAACACTTGGGTTGCTGTTGCACCATCAAGAAAAGATTAGACCCAAAGGTGACAAGTGGAATGATTCACTCCACCAAAGTTCCTCCTGTACTGGTCCAGCTACGTACAAAGGTAGAAAGCAGTTAATAAGGAGTGGAAATGAAGGCGGAAAACAGCATGATTTATGTATTAGAGGCAAGAAACATTTAGGATGAAAGCAAGAAAGCAAAGACACTTCTCTGGATGTATAAATGCACTTAATATGTACATTTTAATGTGTAAAGTGGCAGATAAGGTTTGTCCAAAATCAACAGAAGACCAAAATCTTTAGTTTTCACTGGTTCTCTCTGAAATGTATGGTTTTACATCAAGGTGTTAGATCATAATCTTCCCTCTTAAGGACTTTGTGACCTTCCCATCATCACTGTCAGCCATTTTTGACATCAATTTATGCACTATTTTGGAATTTTATTCCAGATTTTGAGAGAAAAATCAACTCTGTGATTGTGAAATAATACAGTTTCAGAATATATTCAACTTCTGTTCTGGTTGGAGGTCTTCACTTTCAAACAAAACAATATGCACTAAGTTCACGAATAAATCAAAGATTTCAGGTATTGAGCATTGGCTAAGAGTGACTCTAATATTCAATGTAGACACGGAACCTTTAACTCCTCGTATTCGATGTCTTCTTTTTTAAACTTGTTGTTTCTTCAACTTTGACACAATGTTCATTTTTCAACGGCTCTGCATGCAGTAGGTTAATGAACGTCTCTAATACTCTAATAGGATGCTGACGTCGGACTAATTGAACACCACCTACGTGCACGACTCTGTCCAAGGAAGAGCTTTTTTTCTTTTTTCTTTAGATTAGATTTATATAGCGCTTTTCAAGGCACTCAAAGCGCTTCACAATGAATCCATTATTCATTCACTCACACATTCTCACTCAGCGGTGGTAAACTACATTTGTAGTCACAGCTGCCCTGGGGCAGATTGACGGAAGCGTGGCTCACAATCTGCGCCTACGGCCCCTCCGACCACCACCAACATTCACACGCATTCATACTCCAGTGTGAGTAGCAGCACTGGAGGCCAGGTGGGTAAAGTGTCTTGCCCAAGGACACAACAGCACATGACTAGGACAGAGAGGGAATCCAAACGCCGACCCTTCGGTCATTGGACGACCCGCTCTACCACCTGAGCCACAGCCGCCCCGAGAGCCTCCACTAACCAGGGAAATATGAACGCTGATGGTAAACAGGTAAATCCCAGGAGTACCAGTGCATAACAAATACATTTTGTGTTCTCTTTTAGTGAAAATGATGCAGTAACATCAAAACATTTCAGTGGTTTAAACGTGCAACAGCAACTACAGAGAATCAGTTCAATGTATTGAATGTACAGACATTAGCTTTGATCAAGCACATGTGCCAAACATTTACTAGTGCCAGCTTCTCAAAAGTGAGTATTTTCAGCCATTTTCTCTTTTCTATCTCTGCAACTTGCACATCTTAAAGTCTTAAAAAGCTCACAGCACAAATCGAGCGATTCTAAGATGCCACTGGGACCAAGCATGAAGCATGTTTTCTGCTATTTTCTGACTTTTCGTAGACTAAAAAAAAAAAAAAAAACACATCAAAAAGCTATCTCAAATGGCAAACCCTAAACCCAAAGCCTCAACATGTCTTTATGAGTAGAGTCTGCAGGTCAGGACGAGGCCTTCGGGCAGCTTGAACCTGTGACAGGATGCAGGATGGAGGAAACAGGAGGGGCAGCAGCGGTGACAACGGCGGTGAAAAGGCTGTCGGGGTTGGGTTTGCTGCTGGGCTTTAAATCCCAGCAGGAGATCTTAAGGGAAGCTTTACCGGTGAAATCTCCTGTCATCCGATTACTGACTGCTCTTTACCTCAGGATCAGGGGCAGAGGGAGGGAGGCGGAAGAAGCTCTGAAACTACAAACAGCTCCTCGTCCAAGGTCCCGTCGTCTGATTCAAGACACTCCAACTCATTAATGCATCTGCTGTCACTCTCCAGAGCAGAAAACACTCTGTTAAATCCAAGTAAAATCTGTTTTAACTTCCAAAGAAGTCAAATGACGTCCCTAGAAGTCCCAAAGCTGCAGCAGCAGAGGAGCTGTGGATGTGGTTTGGCCTTGTGTGACAGATCAGGCTGCAGCTTACTGCGACCACACCGGAGGCACCAATCCTCTTTGGCAGCTTCACTACAATCCAAAGATCACCTTCAAAAGGTTTAAAGAATCACTACATCGGATACAGGCGCACAGGGGACTAAAAATTAATCAGAAATCAGTGCTTCAAGACCCCTTTCCTGTTAGAAATGTAGCGTCTGTTTCTTGCATGAAGCACGGAGATGAGTTGTTATAAAATGACTCAGGAGTGAATTGGGCTGTTTTAGGAGCTTTTTTGGAAACGCGCAAACTGCAGCTGCATTTCATGGTTTCGCAAAAGCAGCAATGTGTTGAAAATCCTCATTAATGCACAAGTTGTCCATCAAACTGACCCTTTTCCTGCACAGCAAACCAAAAGTCAGCTTCATGGTTTCCAAATTTAAAAAGGAAAAACTCCACCTCTCCTCTTTAAACTCTCAAAGTAAGATGATGAAGCTTCTCAGCAGCTCCAACAGCAAAGGAAGAACCTGGAAAGAGTGCAACTACAAAACCAGAAGAAGAAAGAAACTCACCTTTTCCCTTCTCTCGCTCTGCACCGGTGCAGCTCCTGGCCTTCTCAGCTGCTTTAGATCCACCAGACGCTCTTCAGACGCTCTCACCAGGCAGACTGCTAGCAGCTCGACTTGTGGAAAACTCTCTCTTTCTCTCTCCCTTCCTCCACAGTGAAGAACAGATGAGGATTGGAGGGGATGAAGGAGATAAGGGATGAAGGGATAAAGCTCAAAGATGGAAATAGAGAGAGAGAGAGAGAGAGAGAGGGAGAAACAAGGAGAGGGAGCACGGCGAGAGGAGGCAGGTAAACCGATTGGAGGAAGAAAATCAGGTTATGAGGTCAAAAGACAAGAGCAAGTGAAGAAATGAAGGAACAAAGTGGGGAGAGAAAGGGAACAGGTGGAAAGGAAATGTGAGAATATGAGATTGTGGGAGGTACACCAGCTCCAAGCACCTGAAGAGCAATGATGTTGTTAGATGTTAGATGTTAGACTTTTACAGGTAGAACACAACATATTAGGACAGAAAAAATACTTTACATTCCTTTTAATCACATCCGATCATTAGATTTTACGGATAAATCTGAGACTTTACTGTGGCGTGTAGTTTGATTGGTTGCTTCTCTGCTGGTATATGGATGTTTTTGGTGATTCTTGACATTTCAGAGCATGTTTCCTGTCAGGATGGATGGTCTGGAGCCGAGGGTGACAGAGGGTGAATTGGTTTGTCGGAGCTAATGAGCTGAGCCCGGTTAATCAGGGTCTAATGGGATATCCGGGGACAGCCAATCTCGTTAGGGAATTAGAGCAGGTCAGGCTAAACGTGCGTCACACCTGACACACCGCAGAGGCAGCGGCCGGAAAGTGGATCAACAGTCAAACGCTGCCTCAGAAACTCTCGCAGAAGGTTGCTCTTTTAACTGATGGATTGATGGATGCAAACTTTGGCAACACTTCCTGCCTCAGAACAAGCTGATGATCATTTGAACTCAGGTGTACTGAGGCAGGCAGGAGAGCTCAGACATATCTGGCTGCAGACAGACAGACAGACAGACAGACAGACAGACAGACAGACAGACAGACAGACAGACAGACAGACAGACAGACAGACAGACAGACAGACAGACAGACAGACAGACAGACAGACAGACAGACAGACAGACAGACAGACAGACCTGCACAAAGGTTCTGGGTCGAGATGTGAAGCCGAGCAGGTATTGCTCTTCCAGGACAGATGATCTTGTTCGGGCTGCCCTCTTTAACATCCTGTAATCTGACTTGTGGCTGCAGATGAGATTTCCTTTTCTTTTTTTTCTGGGAGGAAAGGTGGGCTGCGGGGAAGTGACACTAATTAGATATCCAAAGGAAAATGCACATGGGAGTCATGTTTTGCTCAGTAGCACTTCAGCAGGGAAAATCCTGAAGCTCTGAAGTCTTCCCATAAAATCTGACATCCCTACTAACACACCCAGACAACAGATTCAGTGATTTGATCAAATATTTCCCCAACAACAATAGTCAAAGTGGGAATAAGCTAAAGAAATTCAAGTATGAATTTGATTCCCAATGTGGGTTTCTGCCAAAATAAAGTTGTTTGGCTCAGATGGGCTCCAGCAGGTTTGGTGTGAACATGACCAGGACTACCACAGTGAATGAATAGTCCTGACAGTGAAGAGCAGCAACAGTGATTTAAAGAGTAAAATCAAGAGAGCACACCAGTAGACTTTTTTAATGAAGTCAGACCTATTGAAACTCAAAGACTGAGCTGAATTACAGGCAAGATTATGGAATTATCAAAGGAATTTTTAAACTTCAGTATGCACAGACCATCTTAAAGCTGATGCATTCTTCTGTGGTTGGTGTCAAACTGTGGAAATAGTCTCAGAAACACGGGAAATGTTGCCCTCTGTGGTCCTCTAGGTCATCAGGTCTAGTTACTTCACTGCAGCTCTAAGCCTCGTCCCCATTGGTCCCACATCCTGGTAATCCACCGTTTGGCCTGATGCATCATGGGAGTACGCTGACATCACCAATGATGTCTGACGGCCTCCTCTAACGGAGAACTTCCAGGTTAAGCTTCACCTCAGCAGTGTCCTGTTTTCAGTAATTGATGCTGCAGGTTGGGTTGGTGACATCACAGTGACATCAGTGTTATGTAGTCTCGGTTGTCCTGGTGCTTCATCAGAAAGTCAAACGATTTTAATGTTCATTACATTACGGGTCTGGTTGAGCAAGGTTTGAAAGTGTTTCAGACGCTGCATAATTATGTTTACATCCAAGCTGGTTATAGTAACGCTTTGAACTCAACAGTTTCTGGGGGTTTTTGTCACATTTTTGGGGTTCGTTTTTTTACTGCAATATTAAGTCCTGCACAACCATGGATCATATTATCATATTTTAAACGTGCCAAATTCATCAGCACATGACATTTCATAAAATGCTTGAAGCACAAATCTAGTGCCTAAATAAATGTTATTTTTAAAATTCTGACATTTTGTTTCATTTAGTTCTACATGAACATGAAAGTTTATAACTAAAGAGACTAAACTAGAGATTTGGCTTTGCTTCACTGTATATTCCTATTTTCTTATAAGGTAACAACTAATTACACTGAAACTGCTACCTCAAGTTGTTTAAGGGTGTAAACCGTAATAATCCTCCCTATGAGATGCCACCAGTAGAGAGCAGTTATCCCCACATTTAGCCAATCACATTTCAATACTTGGATTATATGTTTATGTTATGTAGCCAATCACATATTGCACCATACTGTATGAGATGTTGTGTTCATATCAGACTGGATCCTTTTCTGTGAGGCTGCTCCAAACAGAAAAGGTCCTTCATCAAGATTTTTTGAGACACTGATATTAGAGAATAAACAGCTTAATTTGAGAGAAATGGTTTGTCTTCTGTCTCAAATAAATGAACATGTTCAACACAACTATTCCAGCAAAGAGCAGCCGAGAAGAATTTTCTCTTAAGAATGTCAGAACGAGGACGGCTGAGTCTGTGTTGATAAAAATAAGAGATTAGAACCTCAGTAATGAAAGGTGTACTGACATTGTTGCATGGAATTCCTAGTTTGGAATTCACTTTTAAAATATCGTAAATCTAAACTTTTCAATCTGACATCCGAGCATACATTCTACTGTTCTTAGAAGCAATCTGATTACTGTGCTGGGACACAGTTTAGAATCCTTTCACTTTTGTACGGCATTAATTGGAGAGAGTTTGGCCGATAATCTCTCCTTCGGTGATCCCTACTGGTCCTCTGTGCTGTTTTTTTCTGCTCATTCTGCGCCATTTATTCCATCTGTATGAACATTTTCTGTCCACGGTGTAGTTCAGAGTTCCTGAAGCTGACTATCTGAAATCTGCGTTCCCCTGATTGATTTGTTTATGCCACAGTGTCAGTAAGTATGTTTTCTGCCTCTTTCTGTCCCCGGTAAGTCTCGGCCTGTAATCCAGGCTAATAAGCTGTGACAGAAGAGGGCTGGCTGACTTCCTGATAACTCCCTGTGGTAACGAGCTCAGGAGTACGAACCCTGCACTCGACCGGTGCCCTCCACCTTTGGCCTCTTCATTCAGGGACGCCGTTAGTCCATTTATTCATCTTAGACGAGATGACAGGAAGACCGAATGTAGGTCTTTCAGCTTGGGGGTGGGGGTGGGGGGGTGGGGTGGGGGGTTTGACCCTTGTTGTGCACGTGCATGGATTTAAGTGCACAATAAAAAGGAAAAAAAATACATGTTGATCTAAAATTGATTTGAATATTGTCTGAAAATAAAACAGAGGGAGGAAAGACAGTTTAAACGGCACATAAATTTGGATTCTTTCCTCGTTAATTCTCAGAATAACATAGTAGGGAGGCTAAGGCCAAAAGATAGACCTTTGACTTCAAGTCATGATGCAAAAGTCCCGTTTGGTATAAAAGTACCTTAACGTCATACAAATAAATTTATCCTAAGACACAAGTGAGGTCATACTTTGTATTGGAAATAAACAGGTTTTTTCAAAAATGTCCACTAATGCACCAAGAATACGCTAGAACCCATATCTTTGCTTCTGTAATAGGTATAAAGACAAATTTGGTGTCAAAGTGTACATTTTTGAGGTCAAGGAATCCAATAGAATAGGTTTCAAGTTTTTTAAAAAAAGCAACAGTTTTCTCCTTACCATGACAACTGGGGGTACATTTCAAATAAATTGTGTCATCAGAGTGACTTTACTTATCTTTTCCTTCTAAGAATGTATTGAAGCTGTGCAGCTACTTCTGTACATTACATTTGTCATAAATTTCATGAAATTTTGACCAGTCAGGAGTAACACATGTCTAGATGCACCAGGGGCTGTGGCAGCTGTTGAAGGTCAAAGGTGACAGGTTAACACTTTGAGCTTTGTATGACTAAAAATAGAAAAATCTTTTTAATGTTAGATAACTAATAACTAGCTAGCTAGCAAATAGTTAGCTACATTAAAACTAGCTCGCTACTAACTAGTCAGCTTAATTTTAAATAGCTTGCTAGTAACTAGTTAGCTTCATTATTATTGAAGCAAGCTCATAGCCTACATTTAACTGTGTTTTGTATTTGCTGCTGCCTATCTTGGCGAGGACTCCCTGTCAAAAGAGGTTCCTAATCTTAAAACAGGATTTATCCTGGTTTGATAAAGGTTAAAAAAAAAAGAAAGAAGAAAAAACACTAGATCCCTCTTCATCATTCAAACTGAGAAGCAATCCTGAAAGATTGCAATCATGTTACAAAAAAGCTGTAGATAGCATCCAGGAGTTGAAGGTATTATAAAGATGCAGAAATGCTATTGCATCACAGAGGCTACTTCACCCATCCAAATCATACATTTTGCCACAGTTTACTGAGTTGCCTACCAGGTCCCACTATGGCTTGGCATGCAATGAAAATCCTCAGACAATCAATCAGCTACCTTAGTCCAGGTCAGACACCTATGCTCCAGAGATTTGTCCTGATGCTCTATGGTGTATCTGAGGACAACATCACAACTGTGGATGCTGGGCAACTCTCCCTCTTCTTTCACAAAGGAAAAGACTTTGACTACATCTCCAAATACCAAGTTTGTCATTCTAGCTACAACAGAAGCAAAGATATGGGCCTCTAAAGTATGGCCAAAAAGTGATCTCTCTTATGTCTTAGGATAAATTTATTTCCATGGCCCTAAGGTACTTCCATGCCAAAGGGGACCTTTGCATCATGATTTGAAGTCAAAAGTCACTTACCTCCTTACTAGGGGGCGGACCAGGAGAAGCAAGCGGCAGCGGGCGCAGGTGACAGGTGTTCGCTTCCTGACAATACCTACCCCTGGATGCTTTCTGTCTCTTTGCAGCCTGATTGACAATCACAGGGATGTAGGGTGGTTTGGAACCAGCTGCCTTTCCATGCATGCAAGTGGGACAAGTGGGAGAGCTGGGATGGTTTGGCTGCAAAGAAAAGAGGGGAGAGGGCTGGATGGTGAGACTTTGTCCTGGGATGTGAATAGAGTGGGAGAGGAGGGTTTTAGAGTGGGCGAGTGATGATGAAACAGCAATGCTTGCGATCCACACCGGACCACATACTGAATATTTGAGGAAAGTATTTGGCTACCATGCTTGTTGGGCTGAATCCCATCACTTTTAAAAAGTGAGGGACGGTCCCAGAACAGATTGAAGTTCTCAATAAAAACCATGTTGGAAGCTGTGCAGGGAGAGGATCTGGCTAAAGCTATCTGATCAAAGGTGCTGTCCGAGCACTGGCTGGAACACCTGGGCTGGAACACCTGGGCTGGAACATCTGGGCTGTCATTAGCTGTAACACATTAGATCAAATACATTAGCTGCGGTACATAAGTTGCAAACAACGAGCTCCTATACATTAGCTGCGGTACAAAAGATGCAATACATTAGCTCAAATACATTACTGAATATGCAGGAAGGACGATAAAATAACCCCATATCAAAGAAAAGCACACAGAAATACTGATTTTATTATAAACATGCATCAAATACTTGTGTAATGACTCTACATATGTGCTGCCTTTTAGCTAAATGTTGTTCCAAGTGGCTAATTTCTGTTTCCTTTCAATCAGTTTTATTAAGGAGCCTTAATATGAACCTAAATGCTTTTCTACCAGTTTCAACAGTGAAACAAATCCAGTAACAAACACGTCTTTGTAATGAATGTGCAGCAGGTTGACTGAGTAACACATTTAAAATCCTGTTTCTGAGGCCAACTGCTTCTCTTTCTGTACAGTGTAGTTGTTGTGTTTGTCCAGCAGATGTCAGCAGAACAGCATCTTGTGAGGAGAGCTTGTTAAAGATGTGAATATTCCAGAACAAACAGTGAGCTGAGTTTTGGACTGATGCAGGGCTGCAGAGAACAACATCACAGTTATTCATGCCAGCTGCAGTAGAACAGTAGATAAAAGCAGTAAAACTTCTCCCTACATGTTGAACTCTTGTTACAGATGTGTGTAATTTTATTCATGTGTGAAGCTAAAGGGGGAAACAAACCTGACAGCCAACAGCAGTCCAGAATAATTTCAATTCAATTCAGTTCAATTTTATTTATATAGCACCAATTAAAGTCAAATTGTCTCGAGACGCTTTACAGAACCCATATGCTTGAACCCCCAGAGCAGCCCTAAGGAGACAGTGGCAGGAAAACACCCTTTTAACAGGGAAAAAACCTTGAGCAGAACCCGGGTCTTTATGTGGGGGAACCCATCTGCTGCTGGCCGGGCGGGTTGAGAGGGACAGAAGAGGTAGAGAGGTAGAGAGATAGAGGGATAGAGGTAGAGATAGAGGGATGGAGGTAGAGGGGTGGGGGTGGGGGTGGGGGGGGCTGGATCCAGCTGTGTGTCCATGAAGAGTGACTGGTCAAAGGAGCAACCCCTTCTTTTCAGACGATCTGCAGGTGGAAGGTGAGAGTAAAACTGACAGAAAGACGTTTCAGACTCAAAGTTGTTGTTGTTGTGTTTGCTAACAGCTTGAAGATGTTTTTCATCAGTTTTTATCTGTTCTGGATTGGTTTCAGGATCCAGCAGCAGAGACCAGACTGTCCTGAACCCAGCTGTGTGTCCTGAATCCAGCTGTCTGTCCTTCAAGAGCGACCAGTCGAAGGATGAATTAATGAACTTTTAAGACGTCCGTCCATCTGCTGATCAGATGTAAGCTGGAACTGACTGAAAGAGTCACTTATTGTAGAACAGAACCAATTTGTACGACGTGTTGTCTGACCTGCTCTGAAATCCAAAGTGTTTCTGTCTGTTGTGAACGTCCACGTCACAGCGAGGTGGTTTACATGTGGAGATGACTGGTTCCATTTTCAGACTCTCCTGAAGACGTTCATGGTGTCGTAGCTGCTGTTTGTCTCTGTGTGGACTGTCATTTAATCATTGATCTCATTTGTTGTGTTTTTTTTCAGAATTTACTGCTGCAGTTTGTAGACATAAACTTAAACGTGGTCTGAAGAAGAAGTTCCAGAGAGTGTTTGAGAGCATCAACCCTCCTGAATGAGCTCTACACAGAGCTGTACATCACAGAGGGAGGGACTGCAGAGGTCAATGATGAACATGAGGTCAGACAGACTGAAGCAGCAGACAGAACAGAAACAAGCATCAGACCTGAAGACATCTTTAAAGGTTCACCTGGAACAGATGGACCA
Source organism: Amphiprion ocellaris (assembly GCF_022539595.1). NCBI lineage: Eukaryota > Metazoa > Chordata > Actinopteri > Pomacentridae > Amphiprion > Amphiprion ocellaris. The sequence goes on along the minus strand of NC_072780.1, from coordinate 278,887 downwards.
GTCAGAACAGTGATGACACAGGGAGTGGCTGGCATCGGGAAAACAGTGTTAACACAGAAGTTGACTCGCGACTGGGCTGAAGACAAAAGCAACCAGGACATCCACTTCATGTTTCCATTGACTTTCAGAGAGCTGAATGTGCTGAAAGAGAGAAAGTTCAGCTTGGTGGAACTTGTTCATCACTTCTTCATAGAAACCAAAGCAGCAGGAATCTGCAGCTTTGAAGACTTCCAGGTTGTGTTGATCTTTGACGGTCTGGATGAGTGTCGCCTTCCTCTGGACTTCCACAACAATGAGATCCTGACTGATGTTACAGAGTCCACCTCAGTGGATGTGCTGCTGACAAACCTGATCAGGGGGAAGCTGCTTCCTTCTGCTCGCCTCTGGATAACCACACGACCTGCAGCAGCCAATCAGATCCCTCCTGACTGTGTGGACATGGTGACGGAGGTCAGAGGGTTCAGCGACCCACAGAAGGAGGAGTACTTCAGGAAGAGTTCCAGAGATGAGGAGCAGGCCAGCAGCATCATCTCCCACATGAAGACATCACAAATCCTCCACATCATGTGCCACATCCCAGTGTTCTGCTGGATCACTGCTACAGTTCTGGAGAAGCTGCTGAGAACCAGAGAGGGAGGAGATCTGCCCAGAACCCTGACTGAGATGTTCATCCACCACCTGGTGGTTCAGGCCAAAGTCAAGAAGGTCAAGTATGATGGAGGAGCTGAGACAGATCCACACTGGAGTCCAGACAGCAGGAGGATGATTGAGTCTCTGGGAAAACTGGCTTTTAATCAGCTGCAGAGAGGAAACCTGATCTTCTATGAGTCCGACCTGACATAGTGTGGCATCGATGTGGAAGCAGCCTCAGTGTACTCAGGAATGTTCACACAGATCTTTAAAGAGGAGAGTAGACTGTACCAGGACAAGGTGTTCTGCTTCGTCCATCTGAGTGTTCAGGAGTTTCTGGCTGCTCTTCATGTCCTTCAGACCTTCATCACCTCTGGAATCAACCTGCTGGAAGAACTACCAATAGGTAAATGAATTTTTAATACAGTGGATAGAGATGAGCTCATCATAGAAGACTGCTGTAAATTTTAAGTTTAAATAGTTTAAAAAGGCCAAATGTTGATTTGCAATCTTCATTAATGCTTTATTGTGCTTTAAAGTTGTTGTTGTTTTACTTTTATTCAACAAAAATTCAAAGTTTCTCATCTATAAATGCAACAGGAGAAAGTATGTCACATAACTTCATCATAAAGACTTTTAAAATCAACTTCAGCTGCTCTGCACATTTTAAGTCCCACAAAGTGAACATTTAGACTGCAGGTTGCAGCGCCACCTGCTGGGAAACCACAAAGCTGAAAGAATCTAATCTTATTTCATCAAGATGGATTGTTTCTTTTCAAAATTATGTCACATGCTGTGTTTTCATTTACTACTTATTTCAAAAATATGCATATTCCAAAATAAATATGTTTCACACAGTAAAAAAAAACCTTCCTTTTTATTTTAAAGATTTTTATATAAACATTTCCATAGGCTGTGATTTCACTGAAAATTTCCAGTTTTTAAAGGAAATTTGCATTTTTTTTTGTTCTGTTGTAATAATTTATGACCATTTTATGATTTTTAAAGAAAAATGGAAATTTTATGGTTATTTATGGTCACAGTTTTTCTTATTTCACAGTTTATGACATTTTGTGGATTTTGGGGTATTTTATGGTAAAATAAAAAGAAAAAAACAGCAAAATTCAAAAAATTTTCACAGTTTTTGTGGACATGGCAAGATCTTTTTCAGATTGTTCTCAAAAAAGTAAAATAAACACATGAAACAGATTTATTCACCGAAGCATTAATATACAAAACAATTACCTTTATTATTATTTACAGATCCACAGAACACACGTCTGTCTCATTTCATATATTTGATTTATGCTGCATTTAAAAACCCTCAATCACAGCAGAAAATTAAAAAGGGAATCAACATTTTTACATTTCAAAATGCATCAAGCATTACATCAAATATAATCAGAGACCAGCAACGTGTTTTATGTACAGGTAATATAAGACTAGAGCTCATTTAAAATGTTAAAACATCAAAAAAAAATATTGTTATCTTGAATCCCTGATCATAGAGTACATCAGAATCGACATTAATTGAGTTATTTAAGGCACCGACACAGAAACACGTTAGGGTGTAAACACACCGAAGTCCTACAGCTGCAGACAAACAGGTTCAGGTTTTGTTGGAATTTAGAGCATCTCATCTCCGCTTTGATATCTCTTACTTTAATTTTCAAGCTAGTTAACCCTCTGAACTCCAAGCACTTTCTGGGTGTTTTTTAATTTATTTTTATTCGCTGTGGGCTCATTTGTAAAAGCTGCACAACCGCAGCTAGAAGTAGAAGGAACTCAGGAATGTCTTCTGTGCACGATGATGCAGTTAAATCAGAAATAAAGAAGAAAGTTGAATTTCTTTAATGATTTATTTGACTTTGTTTTCAAATGGAATTAACGTGCAAAATTTTGTGGTGTTACCTGGGTCAATATATAACTGAGGGTCTTCTGAAGTCCATGGGATACATCCTGCATACATTTTTATTAAAAGTAAAACTAATGTTTTTATGTTCATTATGATCATGTCTTTACAAATTCCATCATTATTTATTATGGAAACAATCACTTATTAATAAAAAATGACTGGATATCATTAAAATATCAACTAAATAACCGTCTGAATTTAATAACAACCACCTTCTAATGAGCTAAACAATAATAAAATGAACTGATTCAGAAATAGTTTGGATTGTGTTCTTTTATTAAGTTGAGATAATCATGACAGATATTTCTTTTTGGCAATATGTCAAATTTTATATGGAAAATAACAAATTAAATCCCTTTCCACTCATTTCCCCATTCCAGAAACACCTCTCCAGGAAGTGTGTTAATTCCAGATCACATGACCTGCTCATTTTGTTTCTCTGTGGTCGTTTTGTTTCTTTCTTTGGTTGTTTTCAGTCCGTTTTGTGGTTATTTTGTGCATTTGTGTGGCCATTTTCAGTCTGTTTGTGATAATTTTATAAGTTTTGTGGTCATTTTGCATTTTTTGTAGTTATTTTGTGTCTCTCATCATTTTATGTCTTCATATGATAACTATCTGTCTCACTGAGTCATTTTGTGTTTTTCTGTGGTCGTTTTGTGTCATTTTCAGACTGTTTTGTGGGTATTTTAGGTGTTTTTGTGGTCATTTTGTGCCCCTTTGTAGCCGTTTTCAGTCTGTTTGTGATAATTGTATTAATAATGGCAATAATGGTTTCATAGTCATGCTGAGAAGCAGATAATTTTTAGTTTTTTACAGAATCTGATCATAAACAAAAGTTTATTTTTGACAAATTTTCAAATGAGACATTTAGACGAGGTCATTTTGAAGAAATATCCTGATTTGAAGCTGAGATTTGGTTCAGTTCACAGATAATAAGCTTGTCTGAAAGTTGAAAATGTGATCTGATTTCACTGTTTCTCACTGCTAAATGGTGTTATTTTTAAAACATGCCTTTCTAACCTGGAGGCAGGTTTTAGGGTTCAGAGGGTTAAAAGCAGTTTAAATAATCAGTGAAATTCAAAAACTCTGGTAACTACTGCTGTAAACCCATTTTAACACCTTCAGTCATGTTTCTGTCCGTTGCTGCTGATGACAAATGAGGAAGGAGAAAATCCTACACAAGGATAAACAGTAAAATCAATCTGAATTGTGTCCACTCATAGCAACGGGTTCATTTAAATTTAAGCTGACATTATAGTCGGTAAGCATCAGCTTTGACGATGAAAACGGACACAAACAGCCTGACGAGCTACTGACCGGTTGCACTCCTCCTCCTCCTGTGGTTCCCCAGGTGATCAGGGCTGAGGTTCAGTGAGGCATGGCGGTGCTGGCTCCAGGAATCATCTCCTTCTCGCAGATGAAGGGCCAGTACATGGTGCAGGGGGCGTCGTACCAGCTCCGGATGGGAACCCGCTCCAACACCCGAGTCTTCACTATGTAGCCGCAGTCCTCGTCGATGTGGTTGTTGGGCTCGCCGACTTCCCAGAAACTAGTCAGAAGAAGACAGAAAGATGGCAAATTGTAAAAGGCTTCATGATTCTTATTGTTGGATTTGTAGGTTTACAGAGTCCCATATTTGAAAACAGAAATATCAGATCGGAGAATGTCTCTTATGGATCCATCTCGCCGAACGTTTTGCTCCTCTCAGCACTTCTGTTTTTCAGATGAATATTTTAGCAAACCAACCTCCAGCATCACCACAGCATCATGAAGCCAGGTTTGATTTATTAGTTTATTTAAAATTTAATGTTTTCCATCACAACATCAACTGACAACGTAATTTAATCATGTTGCATTCATATAAACCACGGCAGTATTAATATTTATTGAATGTTTCAGGCACCGATTTGTCCTGTATTTATGATATTTCCTTATATTGTTTGTATATCGATGTAAAAGAGAATATTATCTGTCAGAATTTAAGGTTGTTTTTATTATTTATGGAGAGCTTATTGTATCTGAATCCAAACGCATCATCAAAAATCTCATGCGGCACTTTAATTTTTTAAAAAAAGCTGTAATTTTACAAAATTTTCCATTTTTATTTGACTTTTTTTGGCTTTTTTGAAGTGCACAAATATAAATAAAGTTACAAAGTAAATTATGAACTTGCAGTAAAAAGCTGTAACCGATAAAGTAAACAGATACTTAAAAACATAACTTTTATCATATTTTTAAAAATATCTCCTTTTTATTTAATGGTTGAAACTGTTGAATGTAAGTTTAATATTTTAAATAATTAAATGCAAAGTAACATTCAAAACCTGAAGCTCTAAATAACCACAAAATTTCATTTTTTTCTAAGAAAATTTAATTTGTTTAACGTAAAAAGAATGTTAAAATACATTCACAATTTTAATGTAAACTTCAATAATATTTTGTTTTATTTAAACAGATTTCTAAAATTAAATATAATCAGTGACAGTAAACAGAAAAACAAGTATTGTTTCTGTAATTTTACATAGATTTGTTTGTTAAATGAGTGATATCTTGTGGTATTCGTACAACAAACAATATTTACTTGCGTTTTTTTATTTTATTATTTATTTTACAAAAATTAAAGTTGAGGAGAGTCACTCATGGCTTCAAAGTTTTGCTGAAAAGCTCAGAATTTTTTTGCTTTTTGCAGAATCTTGATGTTTAATTTCTTGTTAAGTTTGTAAATAAGACGTGTAGAATAAAGTGATTTGATGTAACGTCACGATTTTAAGCAAATAATTCACTTTTAAGGTTATATTTGGTTGAAAAGTTTAAAATTCAATGACGACTTTCTGTTTTGGGGCTCAAATTAAACTCTAACTTAATGTCAACTTTTCTGCTTCTGCTGACAGGATGCTGTTTATTCAGGTTACAGGGAGAAATCAAATCAAACAATCCCAAAACAAACCAACAACTAGCACAGCTTGTAGGAAGTTAATGAGTTATTAGTTTCAAACTGAGGCACTGATTTTCTGTTGATGCACCAAATAACTTATCTAATCAGTCCAAAGAGGTTACAAAAATCCACAAATTCCACTGATTTCAACATCTACTGGTGCAGAAAAGCAGACTGGAAATAAGAAGCTGCAAAGGGTGTTAAAAAAAAGAACACTAAATAACACCGTAAAGGAGAAATCATGCAGAAACATTGGAGCAGAACCGAGTCAGAACCACATGAGGACAAAATATAAAAACATCACAGCAGGAAAAGAGGAAGAAAATGATTCAGGGGACAAAAGAGGAATGACAGCAGGTTAGTCATGGACGCATATTCTCAAAACGAGGAAGAGAAATCAGATGGTTATTAGAAAATCTGTCCAGTTGGCACAAAATAGGAAAGAAATGACGTGGGAAATAAAGAACTACAGTGACCCTGAGGCTTGAAGCGGAAATGAGAAGAAAAATGTCTAAGGGGAGAACAAGATGTTATCAAACTGGACGAAGAAGAAGATCTGACGCTGCATTTTAGAGGAAGAACGATCTCTCCACAGTTCCCTGTTTGGCTGAGACATGTTTTCCATCAGAGGTCAGCAGGACGCCGCTCAGAGCTGCTGTTAGGTAACATCTGGAAGCTCAACTTTTAACTCTTTATGGACTCATTCAGTGTTCATTGACTTCGAAATGAGGTGAAGAAACCAGAGTGTCAAAAGAAATCAAGGTAATAGTAAAAAAAAAAAAAGAAAAGTGGATTGTTTTTTTTTTTATCCATACATTGAAAAAAGTAAGTTTTATTGTTCTTAAATGTGAAATTTTACAATATGCAGTTCCAAGTGCTCAGAAATTAGGCTTCTAAACTGCTTTTTTTCTGACCGACAGTCCAACGTGTCCCAAATATCAAACTTACAGTGAACATAACACAGAAAAGCAGAAGTGAAATGAAAGGATTTTTAGGTACAGTGGTTAGATAGTAGTTGAGTCTTTTCCTGTCGCGACACAAAGGAGTTTTTGACTCCTCTACATTTATCCGATAGCTTTAGTTACTTTACGGTAATATGAGGAGCTTCTATAATATAATGAGTAAATTATTAATTTTATAATTTGACTTGGTGTAAACAAACTTCCCTGCATACAAAGCAACCCTCCGCCCCCACCTCGGCCACTCTGAGCATCTTTCTGTTATGCTGGTGCTTACAAACCCCGACTGAAGCGCAGCAGGCCAGTGATGAAGCAAGCCAGGATATGGCCAGAGGGTCCATCCTCAGCACTTCAAGACTGTTTTATGAACACTGATTGGGAGGTTTTCAAGACAGCAGCCTCCCAGGGCGATCAGACTGACGTTGAGGAGTATGCTGAGGCGGTGACCAGCTACACTGCAAAGTGTACAGAGAATGTCACTGTATTTAAGACCACCTTATTTTCCCTTTCCCTATGTACTATTGGTCACTTAGAGGAAAAACTACAAAAATGGCATTGAACTTTACTGTTTATTATAGTCAACAAATCCCATAAAAAGACCAAAACTATCTGCGTGTCATTCATTTTTAAATACTGTGTAACACTAAAAATGTCCATCTTACAATACAAACATATTTTCAAGTAGGGATGTCCCAATCAATTTGTTGGCAGTTAGAAAAACCACACCGATGTTTCGTGAAGACTTTTCATCCAGTATCGTCATCCTGCATTAAAAGCGTTAATCTCACATCAGGCTCTGAACTGACAAAGACACTAAAATTCACTAGACTGTCAGTGATTAATGTCGTGTCGAATGTAAATATCGCCTTTGTGTGTGTTTCTTCTCAGACATTTCTGAAATGTTATTAGACATGTAAATTCACTGTTTCTGTGCAATAAAGAGGAAAACCTTCAGTGTGAACCTCGTCACAGCTCAATTAGGACATGAGGTCAGTGTGAATATTGGACCGTTGTTTTGTGAAGCTACAGAAATGGTCTGACACACTCTAATCAGACAATGGAAAGGTGTGTGTGTGTGTGTGTGTGTGTGTGTGTGTTTCTAGTGTGTCCAACTGTAAGATCCACATAAAGAAGAAAGAGGTAAAGAACTTTTCCAGACAACCCAGGAACCATCAGTTCCTTCTCTACTACTTGGTTTCTAAAGGTTTCTCCATCTGAGGTGTGATTTTCCAGTGAAACAGGAAGTATTAAGTTGAAGTGTGGACTTAACATTCTTACTTTACGTCTTCTTCTGTCCGTGACGGCTGGACCTTGTCGTCCCCCTGATTCTTTATCTTTGTTTAGTGTAAATCAAGCCAACACTGTGCCAAAACCTGAAGGTGTGCAAAAGGTCAGTGTTCAGCAAAGGTAAAAGTCCAGCAGCTGGTCAGTGTTTGTCCAAGTATGTGAGGATCACAGACAGACTGGAGCCAGAAGAGCGACACAGCAGAAACTATCTCCCAACTGACGTTCCTTGTTTCTTTTGAATGATTTATGTCATTATAACAGCATCACACTGCAAAAAAGACATTTCTGGGTTCACTCTCTTTCTAGTCATAGTTGTGTTGTTCCCATAGAGGTGCAGGACTTCATATTACAGTGAAGAAAAATGCACCAGATGCAAAAAAACACCCAGAAACTGCTTGGAGTTCAGAGGGTTACGTTGGTGGTCTCACTCCTGAAAAAATAAAAAATGTTTAAAAAAAAAAATGGAAACGAAGTGAACTTACCCTCCGACCAGCGGAGTCCCATCAACCCATTTCCACTGATCCTCCGTGTGTTCGTCAGTGATCCCAAACCAGTAGGCGTTCCAGTGTCCTCTGGGGAGAAGGTTCCACAGAAACGTCTGAGAAGAAACACACAAAGGAGATGTTTATGTTCAACATGACATTAATCACTGACAGTCTAGTAAAGTTCAGGGTCTTTGTAGGGTCAGTTCAGAGCCTGACGTGAAGATGAACATCTTGAACACAGGATGACGATACTGGATGGAAAGTCCTCACGAAACATCGGTGTGGTTTTTCTTACTGCCAACAAATCCCACGAAATGACCAAAGAGTGAAGGGATCCTTCTTTATGCAAAGTCTGAACCGCCTCACTCCTTGGTGTCACGCAGGTCATCATCCAAAAAAAGGATTATTTTGACAGAATCCCACAAAATCCAAAGGTGTAATGATCCACAACTGAAAATAGTCCTCAAGAAATGCAACACTGCTTCCTGTCTGTGTAGCGTCTGCTGAAACCTCAACTAACTTGGGCTTTTTACAGCTGGAACGAGGAAACCCTTATCAATCAATGATCTACTTATATTAAAGGTCATTAAGCATCACAATAGTCTTTGTCATGGTGCTCCTTTACTAGCTAAACCCCCACAATGTTCTGTCTTTGCTAACATGGAACTGCCCACATCCTCTGGGCACTACAGTAGTAAACGATAAGAGGCTCCACCTGGTGGTGCAACGAGGTACTACAGCTAATATACAATACATCAAGTGTGTATTATGTAGGAAAGTGGTATTAATTTGGCAGATACTCAATATTTATTAACTCGGATTGGGGGCAAAAAAACCTGATTGGGATTTCCCTACTTGAAAATATGTATGTATTGTAAGATTGGTATATTTAGTGTTTTACAGTGTTTAAAAATGAAAGTAGACAGAAGTCAGAAATGAATGACATGCTGATAGTTTTGGTCTTTTTATTTGTTGACTATAAGAAACAAAGTAAAGTTCAATGTCATTTTTGTAGTTTATCCCCAAAGCAACCAATAGTATTGAATTTCCTCAAGAGGAAATAAAGAATCTATCTATCTATCTATCTATAGATAGATATATCTATGGATCAATCCATCTATGACTGCTTCCTCTCCTCAGCAGCTCAACTCAAAGAGAGAAGTTGTTTTTAAATCCTCTCTGTGCTCAGCAGTTCTTAGTTTTGCTACATTCCTGTCTTTCTGATTTTATTATCCTTACTTTGCAGTCTGCTGTTCACTTCTAGCTATTATGCAGCTCTGTTAAGTTACTTCTGATGCAATCTGAACCTTTCCTGCCGTCACGTCTTCAAATTAAAAACTTTTCACTGTCTGGACACTCGTCATCATTTAATCCTATTACACAGCTGTGGAAAATTTTGTCATAATTAATGTCTTAATTCTTAGGATAAGGCCAAAAACATGTTTTATGAGACCACAGTGACCTTTCAGCACCAAAAATCTAATTAGTTGGTGAACGTTTGACCACATATTGTTATCAAAATCAGGAACATCCTGTCTCAGAGTGAAGCGGGAAAACTAGTCCATGCATTTGCAACTTCTAGGCTCAACTAATATAGTTCCTTATCACCAGGATGTCCCAGTAATATCCTGAAAAACCTCCAACTGAATCAAAATGCTGCAGTCAGTAAATCTTACATAGGCACCAGGCTGCATTGTTGTGGGGATGCAAAAAAACATTCTGGAAGGCAGAATGCTGAAGTATTAGTATTAGTAAAGCAGCAGGTCAGCAGGTGCCTGTAGGCCCACTTTAGTGTCTGCTTGGGAAGGTTCCTGATTCTCTTAAAGCAACTGAAGATGTAATCCAGTTGCTTTTAATGTTAGCAAGACAAGCCAGAATGGTGAAGTGGGTCGGAGAAGACCTCTGTTCTATCTCTGATCTCAGAGGTTGTGACTCTGGAAAAACTTGGACATTATATTAATGGAAGGACTCATATTTTTCTGCAGAAATGGAGGAAGCCACTATAACTTTTAGGAGTTGATTAAAACCTGAACTTAAATTAGTAATATGATGGTCAGTTGTCATATTCTTGAATAGAGAACAGAGGGCACAGGTTTGATCTATATTGTATTTTTCTGAGCAATATCTGGCACAAGATTCTCCATCTTATCTCATCTTATCGTATCTCATCTTATCTCATCGTATCTCATCTCATCTCAACTCATCGTATCTCATTGTATCTTATATCTCATCGTATCTCATCGTATTTCATCTTATCTCATCTCACCATACCTCACCGTATCTCATCTCATCTCATCTCATCTCGTCTTTGTAACAGATTTACGCAGAATAAACTCATGTTTCTGTACCTGCTCCTCTGCTGTGTGGATGATGGCCAGATGAGCTCCTTGGCTCTCACAGAAGGATTTGCTTTCCGGCCAGTCCCTGGTGGTTCTGGAGATGAAGTAACAGCTGCCGTTGAAGAGATGCCAGTCCGTGGGGCAGACGATGGCGGCCTGTGGCGTCGGTTTGATCACGTTTGGAGCTGATTACACACAAAAAATCAAAACAAAAAAGAAAAAGAGATTGATGCAAAATAAACTGGAAAAAGGGACTTTAGATTCTGCAAACATGTTGACCCGTGGAACATCAAAATAATTTTTTTTTAAAAAATCATCAAAATGACACTGTTTATCAGCCAGAAACTTTCAAAACAGAAAGAATTTTCTGATGTTCAACTTCCCGACGGCTCATGAACTATTCATCTGTGTTCAATGGTGCAGTTGTAAAAAAAATAGTGGTGGGACGCGATTAAAAAATTTAATCTAATTAATTACAGGCTTTGTAATTAATGACACAATAAGTGAAGTTTTTGAATTCAAATAAAATTGTGGTTGACAGTTGAATCAATGAATAGACATATATGTGTTTATAATTAAAATTTATTTTAAAAAAGGAAAATGGGACATATAGAAAAAAGTGATTTTCATGACTTAAAGCCTGAATTTAGTTGTTTTTTCCACTGTATGGCACATAAAATCAGCATAAGTAGTTCAAGGAGCTTCAGAAAGTTGAAAATCCACAGATTCATTCTGTTTCCATCTTTTCTGGGTCTGATAAATGGTGGAATTTTGATGGTTCTTTTTATAGGAATATCAATTTTTATTTATGTAATTTTTTTATAAACAAAAAGTTTATAATTAAGTTATTAAAAGAGATATTTTTGTTGTTTAGGTTATTCCTCCTCCAAGGAGGCAGAGCCTCGACGGAGTAAAAACTTAAACCACAAAAATGTTTCATTTCTATTTATCTGCATTTTTCATCTGTCTGCTACATTCACAGATTACTGCAAATCTAAGTGCAATTATAGCGATTTTATTCAACATTTTAAGACTTTCTGTAAACTCAAGCACTGTCTAGAAAAATGGTCTATTATGGGATGGCTACACCGTTAGCCGTTAGCATGACTCGTAGCTAACGTTAGCTCTGGTGCTAACAGCAATATGTTTTACATTGAGGTGATACCGTCAGCTTGAAGTGACGCAGTGATCAGAAAACTCTTTGTTGTACAATTTGCACACAACCAGGCTTTTATCCAAGCTGCCATCAGGAAGATTTTTAAAAGGAAACTTTCTGTCCAACAAGCTCAATCTGCTCTTCCTTCACTGTTCACCAGTGCCTGACTTCACGCAGTGCTTCCTGTGCTTCTTCTTCATGGCTACAAACAGACTTTAGGTTCATTACCGCCACCTACTGGGCTGGAGTGTTCATCAGCGTTACCGGGGGGGACAGAAATGAGGGAACTGAGGAGGGTGCAATTAATGGCGTTATTATTCTAACGCGTTATTTTAGCTGTAATTGATTAATCGAAATGAACGCGTTAAAGTCCCAGCCCTAAAAAACAACAAAAAAACCAAACAAATTCAAGCCTAAAATCATGACATATGATCGAAATCACTTTATTGTACATGTGTCATTTGAAATGTCTCCAAAAATAAAGCATTTGATGCAGTTGGATTCTGTTAAAAACTACAAATTCAGCACAACCGAGAAGTTACTCAGCTGCGATCAAGATAGTTCTCGATTGAAATGCAGGCTGTGTTTTTAGCATAGCCGAGAGGAGACAAGTATGAAAACAAATTCAAAATGGAAATAAATTATTTGCAGTATGTAGAGCCACCATTTACTCACAGTACTGGTGTACAGTACTCTGTATATTTCTAGTTTTTTAGAAAAAAATGTGTTGTAATAAAATATTGATGGAACTGCAACATAACTCCAGTGTATGGACAGATTTTGACAAACAAAACACCAGTTTTCCTCAAAGTGAGATGAGGAAATCCATGGTTTGTTGTCAGGATCCAATCAAATACTGGTTAAACACTGCTAAATGTGCTGCTACCTTTAGTGGTCCTCCTGGAAGCCAGTCCGAGCAGCAGCTCGTCCTTCTCCTCCTGCAGCTTCTTCTTCTCCTGCTGCAGTTTGCTGATGGACGCCATCAGAGCCGTCACGTTGGCCTCCTGCTTCTGTTTCTGCACCTCTGACGTCTCTTCACTCTTCTGAGATTTGTTCTTATCTGTGGAACGCAAGAAACGATTTCACTGATATGAAGGGCCACCCTGCGAAAGGAACATCGAATGAGGTTTCTGTCTCCTGATGGCTGTTTTGCGTATCTTTTTAGTAGTTTTGAGTCCGTTTGTGGTTTTCTTGCATCTCTTTTCAGTCCTTTTGTCTCCCATGGTCTCTCTTTGTGGTCATATTGTGTCTTTTTGTGGTTATTTTCTATCTGTTTTTCATTACTTTTTGTTAATTTGTGGTTGTTTTGTACCTGTTTTTAGTCATTTTGGGTCAATCTGTAGTTGTCTTGTAATTCTTTTTAGCCTTCATGTGTCTCTTTTTGGTCGCTTTGTGTCTCTTTGTGGTCTATGAGTGTCTCTTTTTAAGCAGTTTTGTGTCTTTGTGGTTATTTCACGTCAGGTGTAAAGGACTTAAATTCATTATGGTTAAAACGTGTGGAATTTTATTTTGAAATGTACTTCTTGTGTTTTATGTTGTCATTTCCTGTTATAAAGGAAGTTTATTGTGAAAGGTCACTTAGCATGCGCAGCCAGCTACAAAAGTAAACGGTACACGGTAATGACGGTAAGAGGCACAGAGAGAGTAACGAGTGATACAAAAAGGCAACCATAAACGGGAGAGTAAGGTGTAACAAGGAATTTAGCTCCAGTTGAAAGTGGCAACAAGGTACGGTAATTAAACATTCTCAAGGTTATAGTTTAAAGGAAATACGGTGGTACTTTTGAAGCAAGCTAATGTGACATTTCTGTGTTTCATTTCCGGTTTAGCTCTTACGTTGGTCCTATGTTGAGCTACGTTGGTCTAAGTTGGACTTGCAAACTGCAGCCTGGTTTATGACCTGCAATAAAAGACATTTGACCATCAGTCCTGGCTTTCACTAATTTCGACTGGTACGCTACATCAGGTTTTAGTTGTTTTTGTTTCTTTGCTGTTGTTTTTTGTCTCTGTGGTGGTTTCACATCTCTTTTTAATTGTTTTATCTCTGTGGTTGTTTTGCGTCTATTTTTTTACAATTTTTTTTGCCTGTTTGTGGTTTTCTTGCATCTCTTTTTAGTCCTTTTTTCTCCCTTGGTGTCACTTTGTGGTCATTTTGTGTCTTTTTGTGGTTGTCTTGTGTCTCTTTTTTACCTGTTTGTGTTTTTTTGCATCTGTTTTTAGTCCTTTTGTCTCCCTTGGTGTCTCTTTGTGGTCATTTCACATCAGTCTTTAGTTGTTGTTGTTTCTTTGCTGTTGTTTTGTGTCTCTGTGGTAGTTTTACATCTCTTTTTAGTGGTTTTGAGTCTGTGGTTATCTTAAATCTCTTTTTTACTTATTTTTTGCCTGTTTGCGGTTTTCATGCGTCTCTTTTTAGTCCTTTTGTCTCTCTTTGTGGTCATTTTGCATCCGTTTTTAGTTGCTTTTTGTTCCTTTGTGGTTGTTTCACACCTCTTTTTAGTTGTTTTGGGTCCGTTTGTGGTTGCCTTGCATCTCTTTTTACTCATTTGTTGCCTGTTTGTGGTGGTTTTGTATCTCTTTGTGGTCATTTTGGGTCTTCTTTAGCTGTTTAGTGATTTATTTCTAGTCATTGTGCATCTTTCTCGTTTTGTCTTTCTTTTTAATTGTTTTGTGTCTCTCTGTTGTATTTTGTGTCATTCGTTGTTGTTTTGCATCTAGTCTGAGTTGTTTCGTGTGTCCTCGCTGTTGTTTTGCAGGTCTTTGTGGTTGCTTTGTCTCTTTTTAAGTTGTTCTGTAAGTTTTTGTCATTGCTGACCCTGACACCGGTTTACCGGTTGATCCATGTGTTGTCAATTTTCCTTCTTCCTACACGTCATCTGACTGTTAACCCGCTGCCATGGTAACCAGAAAATCAGATTTGTTCACTTCAGCTGTCAGGGTTTGAATGTTGTACGTCCGTATGATCAAACCAAAGTCATTTCAGACAGTCGTGCACTCACTGTTTGCGGTGACGGCTATGATGGAGATGAGCAGGATGGCACACAGCGTCGCCAGACAGATGGTGGCGAGGCGGTAGGGCCCGGGGCCACTCGGTCTGGGGATGATTCTGATCGGAGACACCGGGTGAACTGGAGGAAAGATCCATCATAAACAAAATAAAGCTTTCTCTTCAGTTTTGTTCTGTCCAGACATTGGTATAAAAAAAAAGTGTCAATTAACTGTCTTCAAGATCTTGATATCATCAGAGACAAAAACTTTGGTATGAAATAAAGGTAGACGCCTTTTCATTCCAATAGACGAAAACATCAAGAAAAACACATTTAACAACAACAGAAAAACCCCTGCCTTTTCACCTCCTGTTTGAACAAACAGGGGAAAAGGTCACTTGTTAGGTAAAAGAAAGAACATTAATTTACATTGCTTTGCTTTGCTCATTTCTCACAAATCAGATTCATGGATATTTTGATTTTAAGTCTTCGCTGAAATGTTCGAAACATAAATGCACAGGCAACATGCAAAACTATCACAAAAGGGTCACAAAATGTGCAAAACTACCACAAAAATGTGAAAAACTACCACAAAAATTTGAAAAATTACCACAAAAACATGCAAAACTATCACAAAAGCATCATAAAGGGACTCAAAAGGGGCACAAAACATGCAAAACTACAGCAAAAAATGCAAAACTACCACAAAAATGTGCAAAACTATCACAAAGCATCATAAACAGACTCAAAAGGGCCACACATGCAAAACTATCACAAAAGCATTCTAAACAGACTCAAAAGGGCCACAAAATATGCAAAACTGCCGTAAAATGTGCAAAACTACCAAAAAATGTGCAAAACTACCACAAAATCATCATAAACAACTCAAAAGGGCCACAAAAAATGTGTAACTACCACAAAAATGTGTAAAACTACCATAAAAATGTGCAAAATTGAGAAAAAAGTGCGAAACTACCACAAAAACATGCAAAATTACCACAAAAACATCCTAAATAGATTCAAAAGGGCAATGAAATATGCAAAACTACCACAAAAACATGCTAAACTATCAAAAAAAAATGCAAAACTACCACAAAAGCATCATAAAGAGATTCAAAGGGGCCACAAAACACACAAAACTACCACAATAACATGCAAAATTATCACAAAAGCATCCTAAATAGATTTAAAAGGCCCACAAAATACGCAAAACTACCACTAAAAACGTGCAAAATTACCACAAAAACATGCAAAACTATCACAAAAACTACCACAAAAGCATCGTAAATAACTCAAAAGGGCCACAAAAAATGCGCAACTATGCCACAAAAACGTGCAAAACTACCATAAAAATGTGCATAATTTTGAGAAAATTGTGCGAAACTACCATAAAAACATGCAAAATTATATAAATAATAAAAATATAAATATAAATATAAATAAAAACATCCTACATAGATTCAAAAGGGCAATGAAATATGCAAAATTACCACAAAATGTGCACAATTATCACAAAAATGTGCAAAACTACTATAAAAACATGAAAAATTACCACAAAAGCATCATAAATACATTCAAAAGAGCAATAAAATATGCAAAACTATCACAAAAAAGTGCAAAATTACCACAAAAGCCTCATGAAGAGATCAGGATTTATTTGCGACTTTACTGTAGATGTCTAAACAAGACATTCACACCCACTAACTAGTTATTTCTTTTTTTTTTTTTTTTTAAATCTGAGGCTCTTTATCCATAAAGGAATCTCCTCGGCTCTGTTCAGACTTGTAAATGTCAAACATGCCAGAGTTGATTCAGGGACGTGGAAAAACTAAAATGCTGTACAATTATCTAACAAAGCAAAGCGCATTGAGGGAATTTACTGAGATTTGTTTGGATGTGAGGCTGTGATCACAAGCAGAAAGATTAAATGCAGCCAGCAAATCATTTAGAAGAAGGAAGATTCAGTTTGATTCAGGATTCATCCAGGATTTAAGTCAAAATCTGTGCATGAAAAAGTGAAAAAGACATGCTCCAGCTGTGGAAGTGAAGTTTATAACAACCCATTCTCACAACACCTTTCCTTTCGGTACTTATTTAAACTTTGTTCTGCTTTATTTCTTGTAGACGTCAATTATATTTAGAATTCAGGATGTGAGAAAACATGCAAAGAGACTAAAACTGTCACAAACACAAGAAAAACTACCATAAAAACACAAAATGACCACAAAAAGGATGCAAAGTTGTCACAAAAGCAAAGCCACCACAAACGCACAAAAATGATGACACAGTGGGCATAAAAACATTTAACACTGACTACAATGACCCAAAAGAAATTAAAATCAACCGCCAAAACAACTACAAAGAGACTCAAAATGACTAGAAAGTGAATTAAAACAAGAATAAATAGATGTGAAACAACAGAAAACATCCTCAGAACGGCCTAAAACACTCAAACAAACCATAAAATAACCTCAAAGAAACTCAAAATGGACATAAAACAAGCAAAACTAACACATGAACACGCAGAATGATGCAGAAAGAGACTAAAAAACGACAATGAGGAGACTCAAAATGATCCAAAAGTGATTCAAATCAACAACAGGCACACAAAACAACCACAAAGAGACTGAAAATGATCAAAAAGTGATATGAAATGCATGAAAACACCCTTAAAATGACCTAAAGATTCAAACCAACCACAAAAACAAGCAAAAACCAAAGAAAGACTCAAAACTGCAACAAAACCATGTCAAGCTGACACATAAAAACGCAGAATGGTGCAGAAAGAGATTAAAAAGAGACAATAAGGAAACTTTAAATGACAAAAAAGAGACTAAAGACAATAACAAGGAGATGCAAAAACACTGAAAACAGCCTCAAAAGGACCACAGAGAGATTCTAATCAAACACAAAAATGTACAAATCAATCACAAGGAGATCGAAATTGTCCCAAAACAATATAGTGTCTTCAAATGGGCACAGAAATAAGCAAAGCCACCACAAAAACATGACGCACTGAATTCAAAGACACTCAAAATGAGTACAACTGAGACTCCAACGTTGCCTAAGTTGCAACAAGACATGCAAAACTAACACAAAAGCATTATGAAGCGACTCTAAAGGATCACAAAATATGCAAAACTACCACAGAAATGTGCAAAATTACTACAAAAGCATCATAAATAGACTGAAAAGGCCACAAAATATGCAAAGCTATCACAAAAACATGCAAAACTATCACAAAAGCATCATAAAGAAACTCAAAAGGGCCACAAAATATAAGCAAACTACCACAAAAACATGCACAAAAGCATCATAAATTGACTAATGGGCAACAAAATATGCAAAATTACCACAAAAATGGGAAAAACTATCATAAAGAGACTGAAAAGGGCAACAAAATATGCAGAATTACCACAAAAACATGCAAAACCACCACAAAAGCATCATAATTACATTCAAAGGGGCCATGAAATATGAAAAACTACTACTTCTCACCGCTGTGTCCCACATCTGGCCTGATGTTTAGCTCTCCGTAACCGGCCTCGTCGTCTATCAGCTTGGAGTACATCCCGTCACCGGCCCCGGAGCCCCCGGTGTTCGACATCTCAACAGAACGGAGCAGAGATAGAAATAAAGTCCTCAAAGTTTCAGCGACAAACTCCCAGCTGCTCTGCTGCTGCGCTGTACGACTCCGGTTATAAACAAGCTGAGAAACTGCCAAGAGCCCCGCAGGAGGTAAAACATATTCCGCTCTAATGTTTCAAGATAAAAGCCCGTTTACTGAGCGTCTTCTGCTGTTTACGGAGCATTTTATCTGTGATTAGCCGTTAAATTCACACATTACCTCATTAAACACACGAAAACATGCAACACTACCATAAAATCATGGAAAACTATCACAAATCTATCATGAAGAAGCTCAAAAGGGGCACAAAATATGCAAATCTACCTCTGATCACAAAACCAGCAAAAAGAGTCACAGACGATGCAAAACTACCACAAAACACCATTTAGAGACTCCAAGCCCTGATATAAACATTCAAAACAACTACAAAAAACACCTGAAAGAGAGTCCAAGTGGCAACAAAAGCATGCAAAACTACCTCTGATCACAGAGACGCAAAACATCCAAAACTACCACAAACACCTGAAAGAGACTCCAAGTGGTGATACAAACATGCAAAACTAAAAGAAAACTATCACAAACAACCTCGAAGGTGGTACAGAATATGGAAAACTAACACAAAAACATGTAAAACTACCAGAAAATCATGGAAAACTGTCACAAATCTGTCATTAAGACAATCAAAAGGGGCACAAAATATGCACAACTACCACAAAAGCATCTAAAACTACCTCTGATCACAAAATCATCAACAGCTGTCACCCACAATGCAAACCTACCACAAAAAACACCGCAAAGAGACTTCAAGTGGTGACAAAAACTCACAAAACCAAACCCAAAACTATCACAGGGAAACGCAAAAGGCCACAAAACTTTACAAAAAATATATTTTCCAGCAGGATGTAGTTTGTAGTTGGAGAAGGTCCACATGGAAGTTGTTGATGTTTGTTATTTTACAAAGTGCAGATTGAAATTCAATCCGCCTGCAATAAGCCCTAGAATAGCAACATTTCAGGACTTTTATTTTGGAACATGCACTTGCACATCTTCCGGTCTTGCTGTGTCCTACTTGACTTTCACTCTGACTCATGATTTACCGTAAAAGACCCCAGATTTGTGCCGCTCTGCAGCTTCTTCAGAGATTTACGGGAACGTGGATCTATGACGTTTTTGTCCGGACAAGTTTCCTGAACAGATCAGTTCCTGAAGAGTTTGACTGAAAACATGTTTTAAATATAAATACAAACCCTTACCTTTATCATCAACTCCTCTTATGGGTTGTTGTTTAATACAAACTTTTTTTTTAGTTCAACGTTTTTTATTATACTTTCATTACTTCAAACATAACAAAGATTTCAAAACATATAACACATAACCCCTGACAGGCATGTAGGCAATTCAAACAAAGATAAAAACAATAGACAATAAATGGAGGGTAGTTCATTATTCCTGGCAAAGTGTAAGGCTATAATGTGTTGTAATACATTCCGGGTATCTAAAACAATATCATTTCAATATTAGTCTTACATGATCTGGCTGTTTCTTCCTGACATGTATATTCCAAAACTTTCCCACTGTTCGATGGACATATCATTCTGCCAATTCAGTCTCCCCAACATTTTCTCACATGCAACAGTTTCTGTCATTTGTATTCTCCATATATTCAATGGGGGAGTGTCAGGGTCCTTCCAATACCTCAGAATTGTCCGTGCACAAGTCATTAGGCCAGTTTTAAATATTCTAAATATAGATTTATTTAAGTGGGGTACCATAGTTCTGTCTCCAAGGAGACACAGTCTTGGTGACCTGGGAAGTTCACAATTCAACCACTTTCCCATATAATCCATAACGTTCTCCCACAGGGGGTGGACCTTAGTACATTCCCTACCTTTTTCCCCACATTTCCAACACAGATCGTCATTAAGTAGGCCCATTCTGAAAAGTCTTGACGGAGTAAAACAATATCTATGAATTATTTTATATTGAGTAAATTTGCCTCTGGCTTCTCTTATGTATTCTTCAGTATTGGAAAGAATCCCCTCCCATGTCTTTTCATCCAATGTACAAGATAAGTCTTTTTCCCAAATTAGCTTAAGATTATTACATCCATTATTAGTTGTCCAGGGACATATATCATACCATTTTGATGCCTTATGATACATTTTAGGTAGCTGTAAATAGCATTCTATTGGGCTTCTGTCTTGACTGAAGGGCGCAATGTCTTTAATACAGTGTCTAAGTTGTAAATATTTCCAAAAATGGTCTCGACCCTCCAGATGCATTTAATACAAACTTAAATATTTGCTAATTAAACAACACATTTGCCATTTTAATCAGTTATGAGCCGCGGACTAGACAGAAGAAGAGCAGAAAGAATTAATGAAGATGGACGAGGATGAAGATGAGGAGAGTAATAACTGATGATGAAGAGTTCATTTCAGTCCTCAACTTTCCAAAGGTTTGTCTTTAAAACAAGTGTTGACATACTCAGTCAAATAAAGACTTCTTGGTGACTTAAATGATGAAGGCAGCAGGATAATCAGTTCCAGCGTCCAGATGTTTGGGTTCTGTGATGACAGATTGTAAAACTGCTCTTTAATCCAATATTATGTGTCTGCAGGACAGGAAGCTGTGATTTCAGGACCACACTTCTAGGACCCTTCTTGTTTTTCCTTCCTTTACACCATAACCGAAATCCAAAGTGATACAGGAGGGTTTCAGGAGAAAAAGAGAGTTATTTGTGTCCTTATGTTTCAAATAATAATTCAAATCTGAAATGTTTTCAGAGAATCAGAGCATCAAGTTCCAAAACCGAGTAGCACCTGGTTTCTTCTGAGTGTAGCATCCAGCTGGGTTTACATCAGCTCTAAGCTCTTTGGCTCATTTCCATCCCCTCTCACATCATTCCCAGGAACTTCTTTCACCAAAACACACCCATGGTGGGTGGTGTGAAGCCGTCGTTACGTAACAACATGCTGCTCGGTCAGTCATCGCTCCTAATAAATGAGATTAAGTGGGATAAAATATGCATGAGAGATATTTTTATATTAACCCTCGTGTCGTCCTGTGGGTCGAAATTCATCCGTTTTAAAGTTTGAAAATGTGGAGAAAAAATGCATATTTTCACAGTGAAACTTCTGATGTCCACATTTTCAACATTTTTGGGAAATCTTAGAACATTTTTTGGGTGGAAAAAAGAAATGTTAAAAATGTTTCTTAAGAACACTCACATAAAAATCAACCAAAAGCCCAAAATTTCGCTGGATTTTGGTTGATTTTTATGTGAATGTTCTTAAAGAAATTATTAGAAGTTTTATTGATATATATGGAATCACTTTAGATATTTTTAGGATTTTTTGGAAGATTTTTATTCATTTTTTGAAAATATTTACAAGAATTTTCTTGCCAAAATTTGGGGGATTTTTTAAAATAAAACTTTTAAGGGAAACTTTTCAGGAATTATTGGAATTTTCTTCCTTAAGGTTTTGCAAATTTTCAGAAATTTTTTTCAGACAAGGAAACTATATTTTTTGGTGTCCATAAATGAGGACAACAGGAGGGTTAAACTATGAATTTGATCGAGGGTTAGTGTTGGAATAACTTCTCTTTAGTATCTGAAAATAGTTTTTTGTATTTTTTTTTTTTGTTTGTTTGTGCACACCCATCTGTCCTGACAACACAAGTCAGTTACTTCAGTTACACCGGATACGAGAAAACTGTGTTTTAGTTCTCACATAAACAGATATGCTTCAAAATTACTTAAAAAAAAAAAATTTAAACCATACAAATACAAAAAGAACAAGTAGAAAAAGATCTCCAAGTATAAAAATGTAAGTATTTAGTGAGAAAGCAGTGTCATGCTGCAGTCAAACTTTTGATTTTGCAGCCTTAACTTTTTTTGGATCCCAATTAAAACAAACAAACAAACAAAACCTAGTACAGTGGTCCCTCGCCATATTGTGGTTCACTTTTTGCAGTCTTGCCATATATAGGTATTTTTATTTTTTGTGGTAAAATAAGCATTTTATAGCCTAAAAAATTTAAAACAATATAAAAAATATTAAAAATAACAATTAAAACATATTAAAAGAATATCTACCCATATAGTACCAAGATAGAATTTTATACGTTGTTAAAATTACATAGGTTTAAGAGTGTAGAAAGTGTTAAAGGGCATAGGAAGTGTTTATAAGAGTGTGGGGAGGGTTTATAAAGCCTTAAAATATATATATAAATAATAAAAAAAAAATATGGTCACTACTTTGCAGATTTTCATCTGGAACATAACCCCCGCGATAGACTAGACCACTGTAACGTCACAAAGGTTTTCATTTTCTTCAGTCTGTTAATTCAAGACTTACAAAAGAAAAAAAACATAAAAAACCTAGTACAGTTTTCACTGTATCGCAGGATTTTGCAGTATATAGCTATTTTTAAACATTGATTATTATTTTTTGGTGGAAAAATAAGCATTTCCTGGCCTAAAAAAAATTCCAAAAAAATGTCTAAAAAAAAATCTTAAAAATATTAATTCAAGCATATTGAAAGAATATTAAATCAAAATAAAATACGTAGCGTACTGCGCTGTTGCAACGTTCAGCATCTTGTCCATTCTCACTATGCTGTACATTCATCTCATCTTCATCATTTAAGTTGTAGTATATCCACTGGTGACTACCCATACAGAATTTTATATGTTGTTAAAATTACGTAGGGTAGAAAGTGTTAAAGAACATAGGAGGTGTTTATAAGAGGGTGGGGAAGGTTTATAAAGCCTTAAAATATATCTAAAAAAACAAAATAAATATGGTCACTACTTGGCAGATTTTCGGTGAGGAACCATTGTATTGTCACAAAGCTTTTCATTTTCTTCAGTCTGTTAATTCAAGACGTACAACGAACGATTCCTTGGTTCGATGTCTCACATGCTCTTACAATATGTTCATGTTGGACTCGCTGTGTTGAAAAAAATAAAAATAATTAGAATAATAATAAAATGCAACATCATAATCTGTAATTTAAGTTTTAAAGGGCTAAAATGAAGTCCAGGGTGCTTATTTTATATAAAGATGTAAAATATATTGAAGAGCAAATACACAATCACACACAAAGTGTCTGAAAATTGAAAATCTGACAACTCTTTATGTTTTTAACGTTTCTGTTTAACAACTGGTGCACTTCAGCCAATTTAATTTGAAGTAATCTCAGTGTGCGGTGGACGGAGGCAGGAGGCGGGCTGTTGGGTTCCTACCAACGCTGAGTCTAAACCTACATCTTTCACGAGCACCACCAGTCTGTGGATGTTCGGTTGGGGCATCAGGGTTCGTTTCCTGTCCGGTTTCGGTCGTCCACGGCTCACTGACGTACACATGCGCTCATGGTCGATCATGTGATGTTTCCGGGTGAATCTTCTGTCGCAGAATCGACAGCTGAACCTCTTCTCTCCTCTGTGGATCCTCAGATGAGCATTCAGGTTGGTGCTACGGCTGAAGGTTTTCCCGCACTCAGAGCAGCCGAAGGGTTTCTCTCCAGTGTGCGTCTTCAGGTGTTGTGTGAGACTCACGCTGTGTTTGAAGTTTCTACCGCAAACCGAACAGCCAAAGGGTTTCTGCCCGGTGTGAGTCCTCAGGTGGTTAGTCAGAGTTGACTTGTCGTTGAAACCCCGGCTGCACTCGGAGCAGCTGAAGGTTTTCTCTCCAGTATGGGACCTCAGGTGTCTGCTCAGATCGCTGCCGTGTCTGAATCTCCTTCCACACTCCGAGCAGCTGTGTGGTTTCTCATCTTTATTTCCTTTTGGATCAGATGAGTTCCTGGCAGGTCTGGATCCGTCACAGTCTGCTGATTTGCTGACACACCTGTGGGTTTTCAGGTGATGGTTCCAGGTGAATCTTTTGTGGCAGGAGCTGCAGCTGAACCTTTTCTCTCCACTGTGGATTCTCAGGTGAGCTTTCAGGTTCGTGTTGCGGCTGAATGTTTTACTGCATTCTGAGCAGCTGAAGGGTTTCTCACCTGTGTGAGTCCTCAGGTGTTGTTTCAGATTCCAGCTGTGATTAAATCTTCTCCCACACTCAGAGCAGCTGAGTGGTTTCTCATCTTTATTTCTTGTTGGATCAGGTGAGTTCCCGGCAGGTCTGGATCCGTCACAGTCTGCTGATTTGCTGACACACCTGTGGGTTTTCAGGTGATGGTTCCAGGTGAATCTCTTGTGGCAGACGCTGCAGCTGAACCTTTTCTCTCCACTGTGGATTCTCAGGTGAGCTTTCAGGTTCGTGTTGCGGCTGAATGTTTTACTGCACTCTGAGCAGCTGAAGGGTTTCTCACCTGTGTGAATTCTCAGGTGTTGTTTCAGATTCCAGCTGTGATTAAATCTTCTCCCACATTCAGAGCAGCCGAATGGTTTCTCATCGTCATCCTCACATGTTTCAGCTGTGGGTATTTTATTAATGGGATTTAAACGTGAGTGAGTTTTACTGGTTTCCTCCCAGTCACCATCACTGACGTCTGTCTCTGAAGAGTCTGTCATCTTGTCATCTTCTTCTAAACGTGGTTCTGGTTCTCCAACAGAGTCTCTGGAATGGAGCTGTGAGAGCTGAGGTTTCTCTTCATCATCCTCAGTCTTCACAGAGACCAGACTGAAGGTGAACTTGGTGGTTTCTGTCTCCTGAAGGTCTAGAAGTTGATCTTCTGCTTGACTGCTCCACAGCTGCTCCTCTTTAATGTTCAGGTCATCATGATCCTCCTGGTTCTCCTGATTCGTACTAGAACTCCCCTCCTGATGCTTTTCTTCACCAACAGTAACTTTCTGGACATCTGGAAGTAAACATGAAACACAGACCTTAATATTATCACTAAAATTACTTTCACACAGACACACGAAGCTGAAACAATTCTTCAACTGAATCAAATAACTGCTATTAAATTAATCTCCAATTATATTGATCATCAATGAAATTAGCCACAGCAGATGATTATTTACTTTGTTGATTAAACTGACAGTCATTTTCTGCATCAACTAATTAGTCACTTTGTCAATAAACTGTCTGAAAAGGGTGAGAAATCAGTGCTTCACGAAGCTCAAGAAGTTCCTCTTTCTAACCTCCTGATCTTAATCTATTTCAATCTTTTATTTTCTCTTCAGCTTCTCTTCTAACCTCTTTGTGTGATGTCGTCCTTTTAACCAGCTTTTAATCAGCTATCCATTCTGTACATTTTTGTCATTTTTTATGTTCTACCTGCCAAAGCACTTTGTGAATGTTTTTCTTAAAGGTGCTATACAAAAAAAGTTATTAATACTATTATTATTAGTAGTAATTATTGCATGTGTGGACATGGAAAGTTTCAACCAGCATTCAAACTGTAGCACTAACTGCAGATGATGGACAATCAGAGCTAAAAAGTACTGACATTGTGGATGCAATGATTACACAGAGCTGTTCAATTATAACAGCTCACCTTTTCAGAATGTTCACAGAATGGTTTAAAGGCTTGATAAAAGTAGGAGTAGGTGTCTGACATTTACAGCTTTAAGAGGAACAAACAACTAATAACAGCTGCAGCATCCATTACTTTTTACTTCTAATTAAGAGAAAAGTTAATTTAAACAACCAAAGAATTCAACATTTTATATAAGACTTCTATTACTGTTCATCCGCTCTATCATCAAGTTAAATATTAAATCAGTGGTTTCCTGTTGGGAGTTAGTTAGCACACTGCTAACGTTAGCTTAGCATCATTAGCCTCGCAATTAGCCTGCTTCCAGCAGCAGGAGGTGAACCAACCTTCTCCTCCAGCCTCCATCTCAGCTCCTTCCTCACGATGTCGGTCCTCCTTCGACCCGTTAACAGAACCGGGCTCCGTCCTGCAGGTTCTGGAAGCAGCCGCGAGTCAAACAGACTGTAAAGTCAACGGAAATGTAAGACGAAATTTCCGGAAAGAGTTTCAAAAATGAAACTCACAATGACGAAGCTAGTTTAAAAAAATAATGTAAAGTACTAATAATTTGAAAATAAAACAAAATAAAATGTATGTAGATGAAAATTCTTCACCACAGTTATTTTCCTGCCCTAAGACTCTTAAATCTTAATTTTTTTATTTTATTTGTTGCTTTTATTGATTTGCTTTTGAATATTTATAATGCTGACTTCATCTCTTCCATTAGTGTGACTACATCTTCTGTTTATTTATGTCTGTCTTCTCAGCTGTACTGAAAATATGGCTTTTAGTCAAGTCACTGTTATTTAGACAGCACACAAAACGAGAGCTGTTTAGCAAAAGTACTTTCCAATAGAGAAGTTTACCTAACAATATATTAGGGTTAAAAACCTGCGATATGAAGCAAAATATGATTTTACCTGACTAAATTAAATCTTAGGATGAAGAACCCACAATATTATACATTGAAAAAAAAACAAAAAATCCAAAGATTCCCTACACCAGGGGTGTCAAACTCATCTTAGTTTAGGTTTCAAATTCAGCCCAATTTGATCTGAAGCGGACCGGACCAGTAAAATCACGGCATAATAACCTAGAAAGAACTCCAGTTTTTTCCTTTGTTTTTGGGGGAAAAAGTACGTAATGAAAATGTTCACATTTTTGGAATTATCTTTTTACAAAACATTATGAACAACCTTATTTTCATAAGACACATAAATTCAATTTCAACAACATTCAGCCTCAGTTTATCATTTCCACATTACAACTTCCAGATCACAGAGTGTCTACAAAGGAACACAACATTTAATCATCTGGAACTGAACGATGAAAATGACAAAAGTGAGACAAAAACCCCCCACAAAAACAAGACAAAATATTACAAAAATGAGACACAAAATGCTGAAAATGAGACACAAAATGACAAAAAATGAGACAAAACAATGAAAACAAGAGACAAACAGCAAAAGTCAGACAATAAAAGACAAAAAACTACAAAAACAAGACAAAATATTACAAAAATGAGTCACGAAATGACAAAAATGAGACACAAAACAATGAAAACATGAGACAAATGTCAAAAGTCAGACAATAATAGAGAAAACAAGACAAAATATTACAAAAATGAGACACAGAACGACAAAAATGAGGCACAAAAAGACAAAAGAACAATAAGCAATCTAGTATTTTACTCTATGATCAAAACAACTTGTCGTGGTCTAGAAATTTTAAATTTATAGTTTTACTGATTTACAATCTGCGGTTAATGTCTTGTCTGGAATTCTCACATTTTGAGGACCGGGTTGGATCCTCTGGATGACCGCTTTTGGATACCCCTGTTGGACACCCCTGTGGGCAGTTCATTCCTCATGTTCTAGTTAATGTTTTATTTTGAAAGGACTTCCCAGAAGCGGCAGTGGCGCTGATCTGACGGTTGTCGCTGTTAGCAGACGAACCGGGGGCTGGGTCCGGATAACGGAACGAACCCATCTCAGTCCTGTACTGTGTGCAGAGACCCGAGATGGACCGACACCGGGAACCGCTGCCTGTGGATATAAAGCTGGAACCGGAGCAGCAGAGGGCCGGTGAGTCCTGCGGGGAGCTGCCCTGCTGCTGCTACCGTTAGACGGTTCTACTCCGCCGCTCGGAGCCGGTCATCAGTGATCTAACAGCTGGCCGTCAGTGTCCGGTCATAGACACCCGGTTCGCGGCCGCCGAACCTGACGCTGCTCGCAGCTTGATCTTAGCTTAGCATGTTAGCACGCTACCTTTAGAGCGTTTCCTTTATCATGAAGCAATCTGACCTTTGACCCCCGGCGCGTCACCATGGCAACTAGGTCTCGCCGGGTCACCATAGTAACAGTTCCTTTTATTGACCGATCGGTTTGGATCAATACGGCACCAAAACAGCAGCAACAGGAACATTCTTCTTCTTAATATATTCAAATTATAATAAACATTTTACAGCAACAATAATAATAATAATCAGGATCTCCTTAATAATAATTGCTATTTCAATTAATGTTTATTTATGATTATATTATTAATTATAATACGTTATATCAAATAAATTAAGTACAATATAGTTCAGTTTGAGTAAATAATAATAATGATAATACTAATACTTAATTATTACTATGTTATGTGACAATCAGCGTTGGTTTGTCTGTCTGTCTGTCTGTCTGTCTGTTACCAACATTACTCAAAAACGGATTTGGATGAAATTTTCAGGGAAGGTCAGGAATGACTCAAGGACCAAGTGATTAGATTTTGGCCGTGATGCAGCTTATAGTCTGGATCCATGGTTTTGTTAAAGGTTTCTGTATTGCGTGATCTCAGGAAAATTCTTCAGTGAAGTCCTGACTTCTCCAAATTAATACTCAGAGTCGTTTGTCAAATGAAAGTAGAGTTTTACTTGCTGCAAGGAACCCCATGAACAGAACACAGTTTGAACAAGTGACTGACAATATACAGAAACAGTTTAGCTTTTATACAGGCACATAAACAAGTTAC
This sequence comes from Amphiprion ocellaris, assembly GCF_022539595.1. Classification (NCBI taxonomy): domain Eukaryota; kingdom Metazoa; phylum Chordata; class Actinopteri; family Pomacentridae; genus Amphiprion; species Amphiprion ocellaris. The sequence goes on along the minus strand of NC_072780.1, from coordinate 250,126 downwards.
ATTACCATGAGTTACAGGACTTTTTTTTTTTCGCGGTGGTATTATCAGTTTCTGACCAGCTGGTTTCAACCTGCTTGCAAGACCAACTTGTTTTATTTTTATGGTCCAAGTCAATCATGGAAATTTACTGAGTACATTGGGTTATATGAGTTCAAAGTCTCACAGTTATACAGTAGTTTGAAATCATAAAGAGCATTTAATCATAACATTATTATAATTTATTGCATGTGACATGATGCCGTGCCACAAGTGAACACTACGTCAGCTGCCTGCTGATGATCATATGATTATGATCCTACTGCAAATCCACCAGGACTTACCTGGCGTAAATGATACAAGGATCAGCTGATTAAAATGTGGAGGTGTTTCCGAGTCCCATCAATTCCCGTCACCCGCTACATATTTTGGTCACGCAATCCAGTATCCGTACATAACGTACACATGTATAACACACGCCTGTGCTCAGTGAAAGGTCATTCTGTTTATGGGAACATCTAAACTAAATGTTGCGTGATTTCTGATCATTAATAACTAATGAACAAATGCTGCATTTCTGACAGTGCCATATGGGGGAATGAAAAGCCTTGGAGGAGTACTGAGCTCTCTGAGTGCCGTTCTTGTTGTTTTTGTTTCAGTTTTGGTTATTGAGGAGATTTAAGGGGTCCATCAGGCGATCTTTTTATTTATTGACCTGTTTTATTGGGTTCTAGTGGTCCTCTATAAATTCTTGGAATTTCTCAAAGATGTTTTCGGGTCCTTGTAATGATTGCTGAGGTTCTGTGGGCCTTTTAAGTGGTTCTAATTTTACAGAATTAGGCTTTTGGTGCCAGTGTGATCCTTCAAGAGATTCTTCAGTGTTTTAGTGACTCTTTATCCTATGATTAGGAGGTCTGAGGAATCTTTGTGGTGGTTCTTCTTTTCCTTTCAGAGCTTCTAGTGTTCAGTGCAAAGGTTCCAGGGGCACTTTGGAATTTCTATCTGTACACTGAACGGTTTTAGTTTTGTCTTTTTGGTTCTACTTAAGGAACTATTTTAGTGGATTCTAGTGGTCATTAAGGACGTCGTATTTTTCATTTCAGTTGGCTTTGCAGTTCTTGAAGATATTTAGGGTCCTTCAGATGTTGATTGTGATAATTCACTTTCTACAGGTCCCTTTGGTGGTTCTAGTTTTAATGAAGAAGGTACTAGCTCTCAGTGAAGCTTTTTCAAGTCTCAGACTTGGGTTTTTATTTTCTGTTTGTTCTCTGCAGACTTCCAGCAAAGCGAAGACGAATATGTCCTTAAAGGGGAGAGCTCCAGTGTGGACCAAGAGGACTCAAAGCCCTCCTACATTAAACAGGAGCAGGAGGAACTGTGGAGCAGTGAGGAGGCTGATACCAAGTTCACCCTCAGACCTGCTCCTGTGAAGACAGAAGATGATGAAGTCTCAGGTAGCGACAAAAATCAATACTCAAATAAACCAGAATTTGTCTTAGATCTGCTACCGTTTGTTCAGTGTTTGGATAAAGAGGTTCAATGATTCTTTAACTGGTTCTAGTTGAGTCTTTAGGTGATGTTTGAGGGCTTTAGTCCTTTAAAAATGTTGTAGTCGTCCCACAGGTGGTTATGTCAGAATAATTCGTCTCAGAGCAGCAGATCTAGAATAAAATATTTCAAATAACTGCCTGCAACATTTTAAAGACAGTTCTTTTACAAACAGGAAGTACAAGTGTACAGACACGAGACGTAGACTGATGTGATCCGGTTTCCCGGTCTAACTGAGAACTCTGGCAGTTCTGACCATCAAATTAGGAATTTAACAATCTATAATATAGGACAAACGTAATTTTTTATTGACTTCTGTTTCTTTCTCCTGAAGATGTCGAACAGCTGCTTATAAAGAAAGAAGAGAAGGAGAGGAGCTGTAGCCTGAACCAGATAGTCCAGGAAGACCCAGAACCCCGACACATCAAAGAGGAGCAGGAGGAACTGTGGAGCAGTAAATCAGAGCCAGTCTGGAACTCATCTCCAGAGAGACGTTTAGAACCAGGCTCTGAGACTTCTGAGCTTTCAGGGTGTAAGTTGGAGAATTCTGATGGTGATAGCCAGGACCGCAGTGAACCTCAGTCCATTTTAAAGTCCCTGAAAATCATCAAAGTGCCTGTGAGAAAAATGAGATGCAATGCCAGTAAGAAAACGTACAGCTGCAAGGAGTGCGGGAAAATATTCGGCCGCAGTCCACACCTGAAGATACACATGAGGACGCACACTGGAGAGAGACCGTTCAGCTGCTCCATCTGCGGGAAAAGCTTTGCTCAGAAGGTGAACCTGACGTATCACATGTCTGTCCACACCGGCGAAAAACCCTTCAGCTGCCGTTTCTGCAAAGAGAAATTCACCTGGTACACTCAGCTGAAGAATCACCACTGTGATCGTGAGTTTTCAGAGCTTCCTCAAACTGAAGCTGAGGAGGACAATGATACAGAGAAAGTCTTCACTTGCTCTGAGTGCGGCAAAATATTCAGCCGCAAGCACAACCTGAACATACACATGAGGATCCACACTGGAGAGAGACCGTTCAGCTGCTCTGTTTGCAAGAAGAGCTTCAAACACGGAGGACACCTGACGCAACACATGGCCGTCCATGCTAAGGAGAACCGCTTCAACTGTTGCATTTGTGACAAAAAATTCACGTGGCTTTACCAGCTCAGACGACACTCGTGTGGTAGTGAGTCCTCTCAGCTGCAAGAACCCCAAACCAGTCAGGAGGGTGAGACGTTTGGAATCCGGCAGGAGGCTGAGGTCATGGTCACTTCTGTCACTGTGAAGAGCGAAGAGGTTGAAGAGAAACCTCAGCTTCATCACAGAGACTTTGAGCAAGGATCACAACCACAAACTGAAGACAGGAAAGGAACCAAAGAGTCTGTGAGTGTCCCTGCAGGTAATACAGGATGCAATCTAGGCAGGAAGTCGTTCAGCTGCTCCGAGTGCGGCAAGACATTTGTCCGAAAAGAGCATCTGAAGACCCATGTCAGAATCCACACTGGAGAGAGACCATTCATCTGCTCTGTCTGTGGTAAAACCTTTGGCTGCAAGCGGTCGCTGCTGGGTCACATGACCAGTCACACTGGAGAGAAACCCTTCAACTGCTTTCAGTGTGGAAAACGATTTGGCCGCATGGTCAACCTGAAAACCCACGAGAGGCTTCACACAGGTGAGCGTCCATTCAGCTGTCCATTCTGTGGCAAAGGTTTCACTCAGAAGGTTCACATGACTCAGCACATGGCCGTCCACACAGGTCAGAAACAATTCACCTGCAGCGTCTGTGACAAGAAGTTCACTTGGCTGTCAGGCTTCAGGCGACACAAATGTGGCCGTGAAGAGCATAATGACTGCCAGACTGAAGAAAACTCAGAGCTAGCACCGGGCGAGAAACCGTTTCGCTGCCTTAAGTGTGGTAACAGGTTCAGTCATAAACACAATCTGAAAACACACATGAGGATTCACACCGGAGAGAAACCGTTCAGCTGCTCCGTCTGCAGTAAAAGTTTTTTAGCAAGTGCAGCTCTGAAGAAACACCTGAGGACTCACTCAGGTGAGAAACCCTTCAGTTGCTCCGTCTGTGGCATCAGGTTCACTCAGGGAGGAAACCTGAAAAGACACATGATGCAGCACACCAGGGAGGCCAGAGAGAAACCATTTCACTGCTCAGTGTGTGGTAAAGGCTTTACGCAGGTGTCGAATATGAAGCGACACATGACAAAACACACAGAAACACGTCAGCCACAGGAAGACAAAGCTGTGACCAGCTCAGAACATTGACCGGAAGAAAATGAAAGCCTGCTGACATCTGACAGCAAACCATCTGACTGCTCATAGCGCTTATTTTATTATTTTAAAAGTGTGATATCAGATCAGAATGTATTTTTTTAAATGAGTTTAAAGGTGTTTCAGTCCCCATAAGTTGCACATCTGAAATGTGTTTATGATGTAAACAGCCTTTAAAAAAAAGAGAAATCAGGCAGTTTTCCACTGCAGGAACTTGCAGACTGTTTTGTAGTTGCCTGGACCGTTGCCTGGAATCGTCTACGAAGTGCCATTTTTCTATCTTCTCAAAGTGTACCATCCAGTAGCTGTACCTTGTGTTTTGGTGCACTTAGAGTTGACATCACAGTCAAAGCTGTTGGATCCTACAAAGCCTGAGTTCCTGCAGTGGAAAGGCACCCTATGTTTTCTGGTTTTTCATTGATATGTTCAGTGACTGTTTGACAATCTCATATTTTGAGCCTTGACTATATAAAAAAGAAAATCTATGTTATATTTATATGTGTTTATCCGTCTTAAAGCAGTTGGATGAAGCAGCTGACAGGTAAATGGGTTTGGAGGATCTCTCTCTGAACAACAGAACTCAAAGTGCAGTCTTCCACCAATACCCTGTCTCACAGTTTTACCAAAAGATGATCTAGATCCACGTCATATCAATCGTCTTTTCAGAATCAGCAAAGACCAGTAAAATATGTTAATCTGTGTTTGTTTGTTTGATTAAGTAGGGTTAGGGTTAGGGTAAACCTGACCATCTGCACACCGGACCCGGTGCTGCATAAAGCCTTATGATTGGACCGGTCACAGGACCTTTAAAGTGAGATCAGGTGAAATGTGTGTGGAGGAAACATCTTCATCCTCATTCTGATTGTTTATTATGGACTGAAAAACTGTCAGGAACACGGAGTTGTGTTGATTCATCTGGTTTTGTCTGCCCAAATAGATTAAGTTCACCCACACATAAATATTTTATTCATAAAGCTGCAGTCAAAATAAGTTTTTCTAATGATGTCTTCGATGATAATCAGTTATTAAAACTGTTGCTGATTGTTCTTGTTTCCATGTGCAGATTTTTAATTGTGATTCAATGAATAGTTACGTGAGACATGGGATGAGAGAGGACAGATCAGGACCAGAGCCAGATCTGTCCTCTTCATCCCAGTTCCCATCCAAATGTCCAGAAAACATTTGACTCAGCACACGAGGTAGATGAATGTGGAGAAAATCCTTCAGTGGAATACTGTGTGCTCAAAAGAACACTCAGTGTCGTCTCTCAAGTCAAAGCGAATGTTTTACTTGCAGCAAGGAGTAAACATGAACAGAGCAGAGTCTGAACAAGTGATTGATAATATGTGGAAACAGTTTAGCTTTTGTACAGGCACATAAACGAGTACATTACCATGACTTACAGGGCGTTCTTTTGCAGAGGTATTATCTGTTGAAACCAGCTTGTTATATTTTTATGGCCAAAGTTAATCATTGAAATTTACTGAGTACGTTTGGTTATATGAGTTCACAGTCACACAGTTATACAGTAGTTTGAAATCGTAAAGAGCATTTAATCATAACATTATTATAATTTTATAACAATGACCTGCAGCATGTGCAGGTATGTCTTTAAGGTAAAACACAGAAATGCAGAATTTCACAATGTAAAGGTTGCTGGAAATGCAGGGATCTGTAGATAAACTCAGGCAGTATGCAGCTTCCAAAGCATGTCAGATATTTTGAGTGTCATTACCTGGTTTAATTTCTCTCCATAATCAAAGCTGAACCAACCGCAATGAGCTGAAATGACAAAACACTGGTGGGAGATGGACGTATTCAAGACAGAATTTCTTCATTTCATCATTCATTTCATTTCAGTGACAAATGAGCTAATGGGTCAATTTATAATTGTGGGACTTTTTGTAACATAGTTGACATTTTAGTGATTTCCAGTCTTTTTTTTTAATCAATAAGTGATTGTTTCCATTATAAATAATTATGGAATTTGTAAAGACATGATCTTAATGCCCATAAAAACATTAGTTTTTTTTACTTTTAATAAAAATATATGCAAGATATATCCCATGGATTTCAAAAGTCCCTCAATTATATATTGACCCTAATAATGATAATAATGATGATAATAATAATAACAGTAATAGTAATGATTATTGTTATTATTATTAGACTTTATTTGTACGGCATCTTTTGTGCAGCACATGAAGCTTAAAGTTTTTTAACATTAGAATTAAATAAAACGCAAAAAATGTCAAACAGCAGGACAGACAGAGTTTGGAGATATTAACTGGATTTGCTAAGGAGAGTCCGTCTGTTGCATCACCGCAGAACAGAGGGACGTGGACCAGAATATCACACGTAACCATGGTAACAAAGACAGAGACAGCTGTGGCTTCAAAATGATCTGAAGATATAAAAAGCTCTCAAAGTAAAAATGACATTAAATTCTTTTTGTTTTTTGTGGGTCTGGTGACAACTAGATAATAATAATAATAATAATAATAATAATAATAATAATAATAATAATAATAATAATAATAATAATAATAATAATAATAATAATAATGGATTAGATTTATATAGCTTCTAGTGATCATTAATGACTTTTTAGACGTCGTATATCAGGTTCTAGTTGTAGTTATTTAGGAAGTCCAGGATCTACGGAATATTCAGGAGGTTCTACTTGTTACTGTGGAGTTTAGGGGATCTTCTATGATGTTCTGGTAGTCCTACAGAGACTCTAGTGGTTCTTTTAGTGGTCATAGTGGTAATTAATTAGCTTCTAGTGATCTTTAAGGACATTTTAAATGTTGCATATCAGGTTCTAGTTGTAGTTATTTAGGAAGTCCAGGATCTACGGAATATTCAGGAGGTTCTACTTGTTACTGAGGAGTTTAGGGGATCTTCTATGATGTTCTGGTAGTCCTACAGAGACTCTAGTGGTTCTTTTAGTGGTCATAGTGGTAATTAATTAGCTTCTAGTGATCTTTAAGGACATTTTAAATGTTGCATATCAGGTTCTAGTTGTAGTTATTTGTAGTTATTTGTCTAAGGGATATTCAGGAGGTTCTACTTGTTACTGAGGAGTTTAGGGGATCTTCTATGATGTTCTGGTAGTCCTGCTAAGGTTCTAGGGATCCTTTTAGTGGTTCTCGACACAATTAAGTAGCTTCTACTGAACATTAGGTGTGTTGTAGACATCAAATATCAGGTTCTATTATTACCTAGAAGGGCAGGGTTTGAAGATTTATTCAGGAGGTTATTCTGGTTTCAGAGATGTTTAGGGGGTCTCATATGATATTCTGATAGGTCTACATAGGATCTAGGCATCCTTTTAGTTGTTCTGGGTCCAATTAAGTGGTGTGTAGTCATTATTAAGGATGTTCTGGTGGTTCTGCAGACACTAAACACAGCTGAGTTACAACAAGGCGTCAGGGGCCCTTTGGGAATTTCTAGTGGCCCTTGAAGCCCTTGTTCTACTTGTCATTGACAATGTTCCTCTGTTGTATATATCATTGACAAGGTCCTAGTTATCACTGAGGAGAAAGTCAGCTCTCTCCTCAAGGTCATTAAGAAGACAGGTAAGCCCTACTCAAGTTATCAGGCTGTCTGTCGGGGGATGAGCTGTGAGTTAGGAGGTTCTACTGACCATGAAGATCATCAACAAGGAGTTGTCCTGTTTTTTCTTCCTCCTGAGTAACTCCAAAGACTGTTGTGAAAATCCAGCAGATCAGCAGCATCACAAACACTCATAAGTCATTCATCACCATCCTGAAGTTGCTGACCTGCTCCTGCACTTTTAATTTCAAACTGGACTCAGCTTTAAACAACACCAGGTCCAGTCTTCAGGTAGAGGTGTAAACAGTGTGTGAACTACTTTGGTTTAGGAGGTTCTAGATGAGAAACGTTCTGATGGAGTCACTGAGGAGGTTCTAGAAGATGTGTGGGAGGTATTCTTTATTACTGTGGAGGTTCTTTGGTAGATTCAGGGGGTTCATTAGAGTTTAGTCCTGATTTAACTACAGTTGTCCAGCAGAGGACGCTGTTCTCCAACAAGATTTTAGCTTCACATATTTTGTTGAGTCTTATGTTGACTCAGTTATTTATAGATGTTTAAACAGCTGTGGCTCAATTTTTGTTGTACTACAACAACATGAAATGTAAAATTTCCAGCTGAAACATATATAATATGATATAATATAATATAATATAATATAATATAATATAATATAATATAATATAATATAATATAATATAATATAATATAATATAATATAATGTAATATAATGTAATATATGTCTTTACTTCTTGTTTAATCTAATATTATCATTATTATTGATGTTGCTGCTTTTGTTGCAAACATTTCAACTTTCCACAATCTTAACTGTTGATTCAGTTATTTATTGATATTTAAGTAGATCTAAGCATCTGGATTTATGTTATATTGCTCCCATGAAATGTTAAGAATAGAATAGAATAGAACAGAATTGAATAGAAAAGAACGCTTTAACAGTCATTATACACACACAATGTATAAAGAAAATATTGACAACTCTTGTGGTGTTTAACAGCTATAATGTGTTCAGTTCCTATACTGCACTTGGGTAAAATAATATAAATTATATTAAATTATATTGTACTATATTATATTATATTATATTATATTATATTATATTATATTATATTATATTATATTATAATACAATAATATATTGTTATTATAATAATTATAAAATAATATAACGTACATTTAATTAATGAATTACATTATTTAATTTGAAAAATCTGTTCACTTCTTGTTAATTTATAATATTTTTATCACTGTTTTTGTTATTACTAATGTATTAATTTTACATAATTTCAGTAACTTTATTCTGTTCATTAAGAGGAGTTGAATTTTTCCATCATCTCGTTCTTCTGTCTCACCGTCTGATCCTAAAATAATTATTGATTCATCGATCAGCGTATTGATTGATCGGCTGCAGGCGGTGTGTGTGTGTGTGTGTGTCTATGTTTAGCTGCAGGTCTATGTTTAGCTCAGACTCACCTGACTCCCCACCCTCAGCTCGCTGTTACGTCACTCCGTCACTCCGTCACGCCGTGGCCCCGCCCACTTCATATGGAGGATTTATTTATTTTCTCCTCCGTCTCCTCCGCTGCCGCTGCGTCCATTATCACCGAGCAGAACAGAGCAACCGGAGCGGGACGCCGCGACATCAGCAGGCCGAGTAGGAGGGCCCAACCGCCGCCGAGCAGCGGAGGATGAAAGCCACCGGCGGGACGGAGAGCCGACCGGAGCCGAACCACGGAGGAGGCGACATGACTGCGGAATAAACAGCGAGAGGACACCGCTGCGCCTGTCGGTGAGCGCTGGAGGGTCGGTGGTGATGGACGGATGATGATGGAGGGATGATGGATGAAGGCGTAAACAGGTGGATGCTCTGATGGCGGCTGCAGGTGGAGCGGCTCTCTGACCGCTGCTGTGTCCGCTCCTCGAGGCTGCTCGGCGGTCACAGCTGCACGGAGAGCCGCCGAACGCACCTGGAGCTGGACAAAATAACGTGAACACCCTGCAGCCCTGTGGCCTTCGTCATCACCACCATCACACATCCTATAATTATTACTATTATCATAATCGTTTTCGTCGCTGCGGCCACATGGCGCTCACTGCCCGCCTCCGTCTCTTTCAGCGGCCCGCTGTCAGCATGTCTGGGCCGGCCGGACCCGCACCGCCCGCCGGGGCCGGCCCGGAGCTGCCGGACCTGAGCCACCTGACGGAGGAGGAGAGGAGCATCATCCTGTCGGTGATGGAGAGGCAGAAGAAGGAGGAGGAGAAGGAGCAGAGCATGCTTAAGTAAGATTATTGGTCATCGATTGCATCTGATGGTCGAGACAGACAAAATAAAAGCACAAAATTGGTGCGATTTTAAAATAAAACCCTTCAGCTTCAGCAGAAAGGTGAAATGAAGCCACATTGATCTCATGTGACACATAAAGCAAGGTGATCTCTGACCTCCAGTAATTGGACCACCAGTATGAAGGTCCAGGTAAAAGTACTGCAGGTAAAATCCTACTGAAGTAGAAGTACTCGAGTATTATTGGGTGAAAATATTCACAGTATAAGCAATAAAAGTCTGATGATTCTAAATATAAATATATATTTGGCGTAAATCTTGAGAAGTAGAAATGTTTTAACTACTTACATATTCAGTCAGTTCAGTCCAGTGGTTCCCAACCTGAGGGTCACGCCCCTCTAAAGGGTCACCAGGTAAACGTGAGAGGTCGTCACATGACGACCAAGAGACAAAAGAAGAGAAAACGGAGTCAGTTCTGGATCAAAATGTTTGGAAATTACAGAGTTAACCAAGTGTTTCATGTTTTTTTTAATGCAGTCTTAATGTTAAAGTGTGAACGGATGGATATGATTCATCTCGTCTGACAGCTGGTGGAAATGTTCTGCTGTCTCCTCAGAACAGCAGAGACAGATCTGGTCCACATGAAGGCCAGAGAGGACAGGGTCCCTCTGGCTCTGGACTCAGCTGGTGATGAAGGAGTAGATGAAGGACACAAAGAAGAAAAATCCACGTTTACACTTCCTGTGACGTGTTCAGTAGCTGCTGGTTAATAAAGTTGGTGTGCAGGGTTCAGATCTTGAACTTTCCTTGCAGCTGGGTCTTAAATTAGTCTCTATCTCTGTGGAGTTTGGTGCTCCAGACTGGGTTCTATGTGAAGTTCATCCCAGGACTTTCTTGGATGGTTGCTGGTTTTACAGGGTGGCTGCTGGTCACAGTCCGGCTTGTGGAAGTATAGACTCTAAATCCAGTTATCCCATTAGTGGGGGTGTTGCAGGTCAAGAGGGGCTGAGGTTTAATGTGGATCAAAGTGTCTGGAGTCTAACATCAAACTCATATCCTGTTTATTTACCGTAAACCTGAAGAATGTTTGTGTTCTTGTTTCTGTCGGACGATCCACGTATTTTTGTTTAAATGTGGACTGAAGCAGAGTTTCAGCTGTTTTCTTTTTTCTACCGATAAAAAAAAACTACAATGTTGTTGTTGTTTAGTTTGTACTTGGATGTAAATGGTGAATGGTCGATCACCTGATTGATCAGCGGTTGCTGGTTCCCTCCTGGATTCAAACCTGCAGCTCCTGTTTACAAAGCTGCTGTGACATCACCGGTTGGGGGCGTGGCCAGGCATGCTCCAGACTGAGCTCAGAGCGTGGATCACATGACATCCATGTATGATTTTAATTTAACATGTTTCCTATTTGATTGTGTTTTGTTCATTTCTGCCATTTATATGTTTGTTTTTCAAAATAAGAGCTGCTGAATTCAAAGGAAATCAGAGTTTCAAAGAATGATACTTGACATTGTTCAGAGCATGAATAACTGAGAACGATGTGTTGTGTTCTAGTTGTTTGTCTGCATGTTTCAGCCTGCAGATGGCTGGATTTAAAACCAGTTTGCGTTTGTGGACAACTGGAACAGTTGGTTCTTTACAGGCTGAGCTGAGAGCAAACATACAGGGATATTAAGGAAGACACACAACAGAACAGACGGAACAAATATCTGCAGGATTAGATTATAATAAACTCCAAAGTGGCTTCTAAAATCTTCTCACTGACCTCTAGAATCTTCTTATGGATGTTTAGATGCACAGAGACCTGTAGAACCTAATCTGTGACCTCTAGACCCCTGTCACTGACCTCTAGAGCCACTCTAGTATCTGTGGAACCTCTTAAATGATTCTAGAACTTTAATGACCTCTACAAACCCTGAAGTAGATCTAGAACTTGTTCTCTAGTGTCCAGAACCCCAGTGACCTCTAGAACCTCCACAATAACTTCTTAGCACCTACGTCTAGAACAGTGTTGATCTATAGAACCTTTATATTCGCCTCAATGACCTCTAGAACCTCCTCTTTGACATTCTCCTGACCTGTACAAACTCCTCACTGATCTATAGAACCCCCTTGCCGAACTTGTCAGTGACTTGTAGAACCTCAGCACGGACCTCTGGAATCTACCCACGGATCTGTAGAACCTTTTCACTGGCCTCTTTAGTGGCCGCTAGAACCTCCTTACTAACTTTGTCAGTGACTTGTTGAACCTTTTCATTTGCTTCCAGAACATCCAGTGATCTCTAGAACCTGTAAGGAACCCTAGAACCTCCTCACTGACTTCCAGAACCACCTCGGTTACCCATAGAACCACTTTACTGACCCATAAAACCTGCAGTGATGCATAAAATCTCTTCACTAAACTCTACAACCTCCTCAGCAACCTCTAGAACTTTTCCACTGACCTCTAGCACTTCCCCACTGACCTCTAGAACCTCTCCACTGACCTCTAGAACCTCCCCACTGACCTCTGGAACCTCCCCACTGACCTCTGGAACCTCTCCACTGACCTCTAGAACCCATGATGTATAGATCAGGGCTCTGAGGGAGTCCTGCCATTTGCTGGACTTCTGCAGAACCTGGTGGTTCTTCATGACTTGGGTTGGATGTTTGGGCTCGTTCTTCTGCTGCAGCTCAGCCGCCTCCTGGTGGTGACAGAGGAGAACCGAGACATCTGCAGTGAACAGATAAAAGCAGGTTCTTGTGAACGTCAGCATCTTGGTTCGACATTTTTTTATGTTTCTGATTATTTTATGTCAGTTTTTATGTTTTTTTCTGTTCTGACTTCATTTTTTATTTCGTCACCATCACGTTTGTGTCTGCAGGGATCAGGAGGAAGTGAAACCTCCCTCAGCTGCGTAAGTACCTCAGTCAGTACTACATCTCCCAGAGTGCACCTGTCCTGGCCACGCCTCTTTCCCCGCTCATTAAACTATTCTTGTTTCCCAAACTGCCCCCTCCCTCGGTGACTGTGCTTCCTGTCAGCTGACTGTGTGTGTTACCTGGACAGGTGGAATCCGTTCTCAGGGTTCAGTCAGTTGGTCAATAACGTTGCCACCAACGTCTCTGAAGTTCTGCAGGTTAAAAGTCCGACAGACGACGAGTTGCAGACGTGAGTAACAACCGGACGCTGAACTGACCCCAGGTCTGTGGTTCTGTTTGGGACAGAGAACTGACCCGGTGGTGTCTCATGGTTCTGGTTTGAGGTGGATCAGAACCAGGAACTGAGATACAGTCTTCAGCTGTGTCACTGTGTGTTGCGCTGTCTGTGAATAAATATTCCTGACATGTATCCCAACAATCCCATAATACTATGTAATAAAAAGCTTTCTCGGTAGCACCTATGTATAAATATAGAACCATATATAATCAGGTTTTTCCAGCATTCAGAATATTTGTCACATGGTTAACTGATTTTTCACTTGATTCTGAACCTTTTTTTTTAAAATGGAGAGCTTTTTGATTTATTCCTTGCAATGGAAAAATAAAGGATGAGTCCAGAAAATGTAGAGATTTTTACCTCTGTCTTCAGCATCGTCTTTGAATAAACCTCAAATACTGTATAACGATGTTCTAGCTGAGCTCTGACTAAATATCCCAGCTATCATTCAGTCACTGAAGATGTTTCCAGGCACAGTTCTCTTTCTGTCAATCAATCAGTCAAATGTTATTTACTAGTAAATAGCACTGCTATAATTATTATGAGATACAGTTTAAAAATGCACAGAAATAAAAACTCAAATTAAAGCAGTAAAGAACAGATTTAAAAAACAAGATACAAAAAAATACAGATGAAAAAAATAGATGAAAAAATTTTAAAAAACAAAACACTACCGGTACTATTTTTAAAAGTAGATGAAGTCTCTATATATAGGAATAATAATAAAAACTAGATTAAGAACTCCAGAAGAAAGATTTAAAAGACCAAACATGAAAATTAAATAGGAGATTAGATTAGATACTTGATTTATAATATGTTTAAAAAACACAAACTGTGAGTAAAAAGCAATAAAAAGTAAATGAAACACTTGATAAAACAGATCTAAAAGATAGGACATGAAAATGAAATCAGAAAAAAATGATTAAAAAATACATTAAATTAGATTATTAATTAGATTAGATTTTAAAGGACAAAACAGGAAAATAAAATAAAAATTACATTAGAGGATAAAGAATTATGATAAATATGATACCATTTAAGGCGATAAAAACAGTAGAATAAATGAATAAAATGACATTTCAGGAGATGCCCTCTAACTGCTCCACTCTCTGCCCCGCCCACAGGAAGCTACATCAGCAGTTTGAGATGTACAAAGACCAGGTGAAGAAGTTGGGGGAGGAGCCTCCGGCGGCTCAGATGGCGAGGGCGGAGTCTCCCACCTGCGGCGTCTGTCGCAAGACAAAATTCGCCAACGGCTGCGGCCGAGCCTGCTGCTACTGTCAGAGTCTGTTCTGCGCCCGCTGTGGTGGGCGTGTCCAGCTGAGGGCCAATAAGGTCAGTGTGTGGGCGGGGCTTCTGGGTTCTAATTATTTTGTTGTTTTTAAAAGCTTCTGCCTCAGTAGGCGAATGGAAAAAGGACTCCCACGTAAAACTGCATCTATGTTTTTGTTTGAATGTCTGAAGAACATGAACAGGTTTCATTATCAGTTATCTGGGAAAAATTATTCAAACTGTCTAGAAGTTCTGCGTCATTTTTATCCATCAGTTTAACATTTTATTCATCACGATGTAAATGCAAATACATGCAAACCAACCCGTCACTGTTTCTTGTTTAATTCTTATTTAAATGAATACAGTATTATTTGCTAAATGCAGCTCCAGGGTTTAAATTTATTAGACATACCTGTATATGTCAGTTCCAAGTAGTGATGTCTGATATTATCGGCCCGATATTGGCATAAAATGTAATATCGGTCAATATCGTTATCTTTTTTTTTGCCTATCTGAACACCAATAAATGCCTGGATTTCGCCGGCATTAGAAGTGATTTAAAAGAATAAAGTTTTTATTAGGGATATTATCGGCCTAATATTGGCATTAAAATGTAATATCGGTCAATATCGTTATCGGGTTTTTTTGGTTTTTTTTTTGCCTATTATGAAAACTGATAAAATAATGCCTGGACTTCGCTGTCATTTACCAACTCATAGACGGAGGGAGAGAGAGTGTGAACTGTTGTTTCATACAATTAAAAGAAAAAAAAAGGGCATTTTTTCCCATAACTTAAGTTGAAGTAGTTTTCTTATTTTGCACAGACAATGTTTACATCTTAGAATGCATCCAATGGGGCATCACAACAAAATTTGGCATAATGTGTTAATTCCTCGGCAGGAGATATATGATGTTACCTGAAATTAGTTAAATAGCCCACATATATCGATGTCGGTCGATATTGGTACCGGAAATTGACAATTGGACAATGTCGGCATATCGGTTATTGGCCAAAAAGCCAATATCGGACATCCCTAGTTTTACACTTCTGTTTCAGCAAACCTTTATTTTCCTTTTCTGCCTCTGCAGCTGTGGAGAGGTCAGCCTCAAAACTACATTTCATACATTAGGAAGCTTTTCACAGGGAAAACGTTGAAAATTAAACTGAAATATCTGCAATACATTGGAAGGAATCTCTTACAGAATTACTTTAAACATTAAGTGACAGCAGTTGTGAGCAGTTTCAGCCCAATAAAAGCAGCTGAAATATTAGTGAATTATAGACTTTATTCCATAGAACATGTAAAATAATCCGTCATTAACAAGTAATTTATATTGAAGATAAAATCTGGGTTTTCTGCGGGTTCTCCAGTTCTCAGCTGGGATAGACTCTAGCCCACTGCGACCCTAATGAGGCTTAACTGGTGTATAGATGATGGATGGATGGATGGATGGATGGATAAAAACGTGCCTCACATGGAGCTGTTGTCCTGCTGTGGTTGTTGTTGTGGTTGGACACCAGATGGAGCCACATGTTCTATAGGAGCATCTCAGCAGCTCACTGAGGCTCTACCATCAGCTTAACCCTGTTAGTGTGAGTGTGTTGTTTGTTGTAAACATGTGTGTTTGTGTTTACCTGTGTTCCTGAAGGATGTACTGCAATTATGCGGTCATCAACTTTCTCTTTTAACTAAGGCTTTTTGTTTCAGACTGTGTTCATTTACTGCACTATTTGACTGTTGTTCCATACAAAATCGACCAATAGCGTGCAGCCTACATTAGTCAACAGAAACATGTTGTTATAATGGAGTTAGGAGAGATGTAAAAATTGATTACAGTCAGTACTGCTACTGTAAATAGTGCCAGAGAGGAATGCTAGCAATAAAATATAGTTGTATATTAATATATTAGCGTTACCAATCAATGCAGCCACTTATTTCGAGCATGACACGTGCACATTAGAGCTGCACGCTGCATATAAACATAATATTAAAGAAGCCCATGTAGGTCTGACACTGGCCTATAATGAAGGATAGCACTATAGATTTTTTGGCAAATTGATTGACTATTCCCTGTGTTCAATACTAACAGACTTGACAAAAAAATCCGTAACAAAAAACACATAATTCGTTTTCTACATCACCACTTGCATACATGTAAGCAGCACGACATCTGTGTGCCTGCTGTAACTGCACAATCCCATGTAATAACATTACTATTGTGCAGCTGAACGGGTTTGCAGATATTCTCTTAGCTGAAAACCTAAATAGAGAATGTTGTCATGAAAACCAATTGATGAAAGAAAAACTCCTCTGACAGCTGACAGGTAACATCACATATCTCCTGTGGTAGAATTAACACATCATGCCTCATTTTATTGTGATGCCCCATTGGATGTATTCTCAAATACAACAACGCTTTTCAAATGTAAACATTGTCTGTACAAAATAAGAAAACTACTTCAACTTAAATTATGGAAAAAAATGACTTTTTTTTCTTTTAATTGTCTGAAACAACAGTTCACACTCTCTCTCCCTCCGTCTATGAGTCGGTAAATGCCGGCGAAGTCCAGGCATTATTTTATCAGTTTTCATGATAGGCAAAAAAAATGATAATAACATTGACCGATATTACATTGTTATGCCAATATCGGGCCGATAATATCGGTGGGTCAATATTATTGGACATCCCTAAAAAAAGTTTACTTCTTTTAAATCACTTCTAATGCCAGCGATATCCAGGCTTTTACTGGTTTTCACGCTTGGCAAAAAAACACGCTAACAGTATTGACCGATATTACATTTTTATGCCAATATCGGGCCGATAATATCAGACATCGCTACCCAGAACTGATATATGTAGGTGCGTCTAATAAATTTGAACCCTGGAGCTGCAATTAGCAAATAACGCTGTATTCATTAAACCTCCTGTTGTACTCATTTACGGGCACCAAAAAATATTGTTTCCCTGACACAAAAAAATCCAAAAGTTCAGCAAAAAAAATTCCCCAAATTTCTGAAAATTTGCAAAATGTACAGGAAGAAAATTCCAATAATTCTTTCAAAATTTCCCTCAAAGTTTTATTTTTTTTTAAAATCCCCCAAATTTGGCAAGAAAATTCTTGTAAATATTTTCAAAAAATGAGTAAAAATCTCCAAAAAAATGAGTAAAAATCTTCCAAAAAATCCTAAAAATATCTAGTGATTCCATATATATCAGTAAAACTTCTAATATTTTCTTGAAGAACATTCACATTTTTGTGAATGTTCTTAAGAAACATTTTTAACATTTCTTTTTTCCACCAAAAATGTTTAAAGATTTCCCAAAAATGTTGAAAATGTGGACATCAGAAGTTTCACTGTGAATTTTTTTTATTTCCACATTTTCAAACTTTAAACCGGGTCAATTTTGACCTGCAGGAACACATGAGGGTTAAGCAAGAATTGAAACGTAACGGGTTGGTTTGCATGTTTTTGCATTAAACTG